>NC_090651.1:80972504-81170051 GCF_040937935.1 Hyperolius riggenbachi
ACTCAGTCACCTATTCAGCACACACTATTCCAGTACTCTTCCTGCTGTCTCTCTTATTACCACAGCATCTGTCTGTGGATTGCAGTGCCCCCATCAGTGTCACATTACACCAGAAAAAGGTGCAATGACACCTATCCCTGGCCACTAAGAAAGTGGGATGTCTTGTCCCTTCTCTCAGCTTACTACACTGGAGTCATCAGAGGTCAAATGTGACTTCTGATTGCTTCTACAAAGAAGTGCGGCACTGCTGTCATACATACTTCTACATGAGGGGGTATGCCCCCTAGTGGCAGTGACAAACTAGTGTTAAAACATGAGTTACAGAGTAAGCTCATGGTGAACCAGAACCAGTGTGTAAGGGGCTGCAAAGGACCAAAAAGTCCTTTTACTAAAATGTTAAGCAAAACAAAAAACAAAAGTTTGCCTCCTTGAAACACAAGGTATTTGCAATAATGCAGGTTGTAATGAGCATATGAGGTCTCCCACGATGCATCACTGCTGAATATGCAAATTGTTCCTTGTTGTCCCTGTAAGCTAGCCACACCTCCAGAACCACTGGAATGTAATGATGTGTGTGGCTAGCTTACAGGGACAACAAGGGATAATTTGCATATTCAGCAGTGATGCATCGTGGGAGACATCATATGCTCACTCCAACCTGAACTATTGCAAATTCCTTCTATTTTAGAGGATAACTGAAGTGAAAGGGATATGGAGGCTGCCATATTTATCCTTTTAAGCAATACCAGTTGCCTGACTATCCAGCTGATCCTTTGCCTCTAATACTTTTAGCCACAGACCCTAAACAAGCATGTAGTAGATCAGTTGTTTTTAACATTATTGTCAGATCTGACAAGATTAGCTGCTTGCTTGTTTCTAGTGTTATTCAGACATTATTTTGTGGTCAAATAGATCAGCAGGGCTGCCTGGAAATTAGAATTGTTTAAACGGAAATAAATATGGCAGCCTCCATATTCTTCTCACTACAGTTGTCCTTTAAGAAGGCAAACTTTTGTTTTGATAAAACATGATAATAAGTATAAAACACACACCACACACTCAATTACACTGCACAGATTGCAAATTGCCACACCTCAGATATTAAACAGTAGAATTAATGGCATTATTATATTGTAATATGAAATTTTGGAAGTAATAAAGCAAACGCCATGTGCACCACACTAGCAAATATTACCCAGGTAACACAGGCTGCACTAATTGCGCAACACATGCTTCATAACTGGTGTAAGTATCGGTAGCACGGAGCTGCCATTGGAGCTCAGCCACAGTCTTTCTGAGGGTCCTGGGCAGTGGTGGTGGTCTTGAGGAGGATGTTGGAAGCCTCTGGATGTTGGAAGCCTCTCAGCACCGAGCGCCAAAGCTGGACGCCATCATAGCACTAGTGCTGCGCTGCGCGCCCCGCATATGAGTAATTCAGGATCCGACGATTGCCACACCCCAAATAACACCTCCCTCTAAATTGCTTCAATTCAGAGGGGAATTTGAGTGTCAGCAGGGTGAGCCATCATTCAGCTTTCCCGATGCCAAACTCACCGGAGGTGCCATAATACATATGCCATCTCCTCCTGTGTCCCACATCATTCTCCACTGCTGTCATTGATCCCACCACATGTACCTGTTGTCAGTACATGCGGCGTGGTCACGGGGTACAGGCAGGGCCAGTTCTAGACTTTTTGCTGCCTGAGGATGTGACCCCCCCCCCCTTCCCGAATTGGATCGACCACACAGCACCAGACAATTTGCACCGCACGTTATAGCTGCAGTGAGCAGCCCAAAAAGCACTCAGTACAGATAGGTAGCCAGGTATAGGTTACCCATTATTGGTAGCTAGGTACAGTTGCCTCAGTATAGGTTAGCCAGGTACAGTTGCCCCCAGTATAGGTTGGCCAGCTACTCTTTTCACTTCCTGTTTCTGCCTGGTGCTGTCCCCAGACTTCTGCCGCCTGAAGAAGTTGCCTCACTTGGTATCATGGGTGAACCGGGCCTGGGTACAGGTGCCCCTTGCTGCAATGGAGAAAGACACGGGACACTCTTCACAGCCCAGGGGGTACATACAGCAGGCAGAGTTGGCATCACAGATTTCCAATAAATTTCATGCTGAAAGCTATTGGAAATCTGTTTGCAGTGTGTGGCAGGTAACAGATCTCTCTCTGATCAGATTCAATCAGAGAGGGATCTATCAGATGGTCAAATCTGGTGGCCACCTTACAAGGTATGGCCACCTTTACATAGAATGTGCTGCGCCAACGCATCTGTTGCCATGCAGATTCCTTACCTTTTTAGCTGAGAAATGTGTCTGCACAGGTGCTCTGCAATGTTACTCTACAGGATCAAGCACTAATCAAGCAAAAATCATTAAGGGACTTACGAGGCCAAAATCGTTAAAAAAGTCAAGTACCTGTAAGATGTTTAAATGCACGGAGGACGCCGTCCACTCCCTCCGTGCAGTTCCGCCATGGCCCCTTCCTGAAAGCGCCCCCCATGCCGATCGCGACCCCACAGGCAGGGTCGGGCTCTCATGCCGCTTCTAATATGGCCACCGGAGCTGGCCGCGGCTGCGTAGTCCGCATTGCCGCAAGTGCGGCTGCGCAGCTCTGGGGCCAACCCCAATCCACGCTACAGTGCGTGGTTCGGTTACTCTGGTTACTTTAAGCACAACGTTCACCATGCTTTAGGTTTGCTTTAACTACTCTTTACTCTATATCACTGTTAGAAGATAACCTCCATAGAATGTATATTGTGGCATTTAATGGGACATCCTCCATGTAAGTGACTTGGAAGAGACTCAGCCAGCTCTTCCTGTGGCTTCTGCCGATGGAGATGTTGTGTAAACACCGATTAGCGCACTTCCCTGTGACTCTGCTGAGATGAGCTCTGGAAAATGTGGGCATGTGATTCCTCAATAATGGGCCTCGATTAGGCGACGATGTACAGCCATGACAGCGCGCCGAGAGGCTGTTATTCTAATGAGCTAGTAATGACATGCAAATTATCAGCATCATTCAGGAGCCGGGTGAAGGTTCCGTATGGTGAATGGGAGGGTTCACTGAACAATACGTATGGCAGGATCACGCTGGGAGCAGCGACACAATTAAGCCAGAAAATGCCTGATGTGTCCAATTCAGAATATGCTGCTTCTGCCTGCAGAGAATTCTGGGAAATTCGAACATGCAGAATATAAAATGTTAGAAAGGCCTGGGGATGAGTGTTATACAAATGATGTATATTCAGGAAGCCCTGAGCTGGCTGAGGGCTGAAGAAACTTAGCTAAACATACCGCTTACACTTGCACAGTCATTGGACTTTATTGATTATTGTGTGCTGGTGGAGGAAACTTTTGACCACAAAGTCTTGGTTCATATTGGAACACAGCGAAGGTTGCTGAAAGGTTATCAAATTATCATTTGTATCCTTGCAGCTGTGTGCATATATTACAGGAAGAATATTCATTTGAATAATTCTAAGTTACCCTTGATTTATTTAAAAAGAAAAAACAGTTGCTTATAGCAGGCGGAGCAAGTGGTGTGTCCGGTACATGTGCTGGTGACATCACTACACATTTCAGCACATCAACGCTTTCATCAAGCATTTAGTGAAATTACCAGCACACGTAAAGGATGCAATATTGACTCCCCTGCTAATCCTGACCCTTGGTCTCTCCTTCAAAACTGGCTACAGAGATGCTTCTGTTAGTTTTCAGTTGTGCGTAGGTTGATGTACCTTTACAAGATTCCTTCATCACTAGAGCCCTCCTTTGTGCTTCAGTTACTTGGTCTGGTGCACTTGAGTAGTTGGAGCTGAGTTAAAGAGAACCTGGACTGAACATAAAAATTCAAAATAACCATACACCGATCATACTTACCTCCTGTGTAGTCTACTCCTCAATCTCTTTCTCCTCTCCTGCGTTCCATTTGTCCACTGTGATCAATGGAATTCTCTGTCCTCCATTTTAAAAAAAAGGCCATTACCCCATAACAGCTTCCAGGTCAGCACACTGTTAAACTGTAATATCACCCACTTGAGCCATAGGTAAACATGGGCATTACCTTGCACATTCCGTTATAACTGACAGCTGCTGCTGATATACAACTGACAGCAACTGGTATATTTCAGTTCTGACAAAATATTGTCAGAACTGGAAGGGATCACTGTAAGAAGAAAATGGTGAGCTTCTGGGAGGAACTGACAGTGAGGTTAGTATGTAATATTCATTTGCAGCTACATCATGTGTTTATTTTAAATCATTTTACTCAGTTCAGGTTCCCTTTAAGGCGGGTGTTTTTCTGTTGAAGATCTTTGTTTTTCAGCTTCAGTTGGACATTGGCTAAACTCAGTTTTCTATCAGTGGACATTAAAACCTTAGGACTATCCAAGGACTATTCTTTAATTTGCATCAAGTATGCTTTGACTTGGTTATTATTTGTTCTCCATGTCCTGCCCACATTGAGATAATATCTTTCTCTCTGAAGGGTGGGACAGTGTAGTGTGGATGGATGCCCCTCCCTAATTCACTTTTGACAGGTAGGAAATCCTACCAACTCTACTGGCCTAACTCTGTGCCTAGATATGGGAGCAGTTTGAGTGGGAGGAGGGAGTGCTGGAGGATGCTAGAAAAATAGTTATAGTGTAGCAGGGTCTATACCCCTTTGGGCCACTGCTGCTGCTGCCACCACTCATTTCCACTGCAGGTGAGAAGCGGCGATATTGATATTGGGGCCCCGGCAGGAGCAGGCTCCTATTGGATTGCAACAGACCAATGGGAATCCTCCCTCCCCAGGGAAAATTTTAATTGGTTCACTGAGTGGTGTGCCAATGCCAATTCTCCCTGGTGATATATGGTTCAGCTTGGTCTCCAATCTGTATTCCGGTGCTTCTCCCCTGCAGTGGACTTGAGGGGCAGTGGTAGCCCCAAATGGTGGTGGCAGACCAGATGCACAATGGTACCTAATGTGAATGACTTGGCAGACACTGCGACAGGGAACAGCGTATCCGCTCGTGATAAGCTTGAAGGCTCCATTGTGCATCCGGCGCAGTGTAAACCAAGCCTAAACCCCCTTCCCACACATAATAACTAACACTATCCCCCTTCTAGTGGTTAAAGTTAACCTCCCTGCTAGTGATATAGTATCTAATAGGCTACTCATCGCCAAACATCTTTTAGCGCTAACAGAAGTACTGGGCATTCAGCTAGTATTGCCTGAAACTGGTATCCAAACTACTAGCTGATCAACTGTTAACAGACGTTCGGCTAGTTTTGTGTGCCCAATTCACCACCTTAGCACTGTATCTCTGTAATTTAACATTTATTACTTATACAGTATATGTATTACAAGCCTGCCAGTCAGTGGCGTAGCTAAGGAGCTTGGGCCCTGATGCAAGTTTTACATGGACCCCCCCAAGCACTCTATACATAACAATTGATACAGCGCACCAAAACCTGCCAATGGCAACTACAGTGTCAGAGGTACAAGGAGGGGATGGGGAACAGTTTGTTACCGATTACCTCTATTCAAAGTATCTATAGAAGTGATTATTATGAGCACAGAACCAATAGAGAGTTAATACTGTTGTTGAGGGAGGGCCCTTCGGGGCCCCTCTGGCCCAAGGCCCCAATGCGGTCGCAACCTCTGCCAGCCCCTATTGCTACACCCCTGCTGCCAGTATATAAATACATGCCGGCGCCCAATTCAATTCATCTGAAATTGCAGAACAAGATTATTGTTGAATTTGTAATTCATATGGTTCTTGCTTGGTTGGTACTACGTGCTAAATGCATGCAGAAGATTACATTTTCACATGTAATAATTCACATTTACTTGATGAAAATTAAAAAAAAAATTATGAAATATTAGCTATTGTTTTTAAAGGACCACTTTCTCAAAATATTTAAAATACAGTACATGTGATGTAAACACATACACATGAGAAGGTTGTTTCTTCCAGAGTATGATTCACTAGAAATGATTTTCTTATGTTGCTGTCACTTACAGTAGTTAGTAGAAATCTGAGGGAACTGACTCACTGATGGTTTTGGACCAATCCATCTCTTCATGGGAGATTTGAAGAACTTAATTTATTCTTTACAAAAGCACTCCCCAGGAGGATCGATACAAAGATGCCGACTGCCCCCCTACCTGTTTGCACACTATTCTGGCAGTTGGACAGTTGGCAGTCGGACTGTTGCTTTTGAAAATAAAGAAAACCCTGAGAATCCCCCATTGGGCTAGTCCAAAACCTTTTAGTTCTGTCAGATTTCTTTTACCTACTGTAAGTGACGTAAACGTAAAAGAAAAGTAATTTACAGCTCATTTTACTCTGGGGAAAAAATGTACTTTTTATTTATGTTTTCATGCTTTATAAATGTTAAAATGTTTCACGATAGTGATATAAGAAAAACATGGATTCTTTTTGACACATCTGTCAGATGAATGTAACATCAAAGTTTCATACAGACTGACATTAGTTGCTCCATGCAGAAATGTTAGATGAAAGTATTCCCACAGTACCCAGGACCTACGCAGTTATCAATACTCCAGTGCTCGTGCTGTACCGTCTCCTTTAAACAAATCAATATTAGGTTTTCCAGAGTGACACCTGCACGCCCCGATGTATAAAAAAGCTCTACTTGCTCTTTCCTGGGGTGACTCTTTGTGATTGGTCAGCAAATCGTGACAGAAATTTGGGTTATTCCTCACAGAAAACTTAGTCAAATCTGTAAAGTAGATTTATTGTTCTTCCCCAGTTCCTGCAGCTTGGAAAGTCTTTGCATCCAGTTACTAACACAACATTGCTTTTTGGGACAACAATGACCAACATTTAACAGTATTGACCTCGGAAATTTGACTGAAAAGGTGAGATTGGCCAATTTTCCTCCCAGCAGCCATTGCTCAGCGTCTCTATGACAGGTCTCATTAAAAGCGTATAGATTTTCTGAGTTCTAAGTTCTATAAAGCCTCCTAGAAATTGTTCTGCTGCTACGGGGGTAATTATAATTTATTCTGTACTATAAAACCCAAGATCCACATTTTCCTGAGTCATCACAAGCAGTGCATGATGGGAAAACTCAATCATTATACACTCTGTATAGAAACAGGTGATAAACGGCTTGGCTGTGGATACTAAGAATGGGTCACCATCCAAACCTCATCCGATCAGGGGAGTCTTCAGCTTTAAAGGAGATTACCAATTGGTGTTCCGATGACAGCTGACATAACAATGATGTACAAAAATAAAACAATCCTCATACTGTGTATCAAAAAGACGCAAGACTGCTTATAGACTCTGCTACAGAAAAAACAGCACTCTCCTGCACTCTCACACATTCCAGTTGATCCAGAGGAAGACAAAGAACACTTATAAGGCTTGCACCAATTAGTCTCTTAAAGTAACCCTGAAGGGAAGAAAAAGTGCCCAACTTGGGTACTTACCTCGAGAGAGGCTTCCCCCTCATCCTCCTTCTCTACATCCCAGTGCTAACACCCCCGCAAGCCTGTGCACTAGCACGTAGCCAAGCGGGCTTAGCTGTTTTTGCCAAGATTGAGCAGCAGCTGTGTGCTACTGTGCAGGTGCAGGCTGTCCAGCGCCTACACAATGCGGCCATGCTTGTCCTCATATGAACAAAGGAGGATCCGCAGTCACAGCGAAGTTGTAAAAGCTGGTATTCTTTATTGAAAAATCTGCCCTTAATCATAGTCTAGTCTTAATCATATGACTATGATTAAGGGCAGATTTTGAGCCCGATACGCGTCAGTCGTTTCCTGGTCCTATGTGTGTCATTTTTTGTGGCGTTTTTCAATAAAGAATACCAGCTTTTACAACTTCGCTGTGACTGCGGATCCTCCTTTGTTGATTTTACTTTTGGCGTGGCTTGCCTGATCCTGCACCGGTGGAGGTTTCCTGTTTTGGGGGTTTCAGAGCATTTGGCTTTTCTACTCCCTTGTCCTCATATGGGAACATGGCCTTAAACATTGGGGGTCCCAGTGTTGAAATGGAGGGAAGGAGAGGATGGGAGGTTCCATAGGCTTCCTCTCACGAGTATCTACAGGTGAAACTCGAAATAGTAGAATATCAAGCAAAAGTCCATTTATTTCAGTGATTCAACTTAAAATGTGGAGCTAACATATGAAATAGACTCATTACATCAGGGGTGTCAAACTCAAATACAAAGTGGGTTGAAATGGAATACTGGGACCAAGTTGCAGGCCAACCTCGATGTCTACTGGCCACCTTCCTCCCTGGTGTCTAATGGCCCCCTTCCAAACCCTATTCAGTTCCCTGGTGTCTAGTGGTCCTTCTCCCTCCCTTTACAGTTCCCTGGCGTCTAGTGGTCCTCCCTCCCCTATACAGTTCCCTGGTGTCTAATGGCCTCCCGCCAACCCCTATACAGTTCTCTGGTGTCTAGTGGCCCCCACACTGCCCTATACAGTTCCCTGGTGTCTAGTGGCCCATATCCCTCCCTTATACAGTTCACCAATGTCTAGTAGCCCCCTCCCCCATACAGTTTCCTGGTATTTAGTGCTTCCCCCCTACCTCCCTCATATGGCTTCCCTGGTGTTCTAGGGCTTAATCTTCAATATAGCTTCTCTGGTGGACTGGAGTGGGCCAAATGTAATGCAAAGTGGGGAAAACACTTGGGGGCCAAATTTGATGGCTGAGAGTTTGACATGTATGCATTACATGCAAAGCTATTTCAAGCCTTTATTTGTTATTTTGATGATTATGGCTTACAGCTTATGAGAACCCCAATATCTCAGAGCAATTAGAATATTGTGAAAATGGCCAATATTCTAGGCTCAAATCAGCTAACTAATCCAAAGCACCTGCAAAGGAAGGGGTTCCTATTTCATTTATTAGTTTCACCTTTTAAGTTGATTTACTGAAATAAATGGACTTTTTCACAATATTCTAATTTTTGGAATTTCACTTGTACATTTTTTGCATAACAGATTCTCATAGGATTACTTTAAAAGGGACTCCTTCCTTCCCCACTCCAGATGCCAGTTAGATAAAATCCTTGGATCAGCATCACTGGGAATTACCTAGTAGTGTGTAGCTCTTGGCACAGAAAAGACCCAAAGCTGCACATAGGTCCTGGCACATAAATTAGCAGCATGTTGCTCATGTTCTGTTGAAGAAAAGGCCCAAAGCTCTGTGTGGTCCCAGCAGCAGGACAACTCAAGGCCTAGTGTAGGTCCCAGTGTAGATAAGACTTGCTACTGGAGAGATCCTGGTTGGTATGAAGCAACTGGTAAAAGAAAAACCCAAGGCATGTTGTAGCCCCGGCACAGGAGAAGCCAGAAAGAAAAGCTCAGAATCAGTGGCATAGCAATAGACTGTGCAGAGGTAGCAACTGCACCAGAGGGACCCACTAGGGGCCCTCCTTCATACATCTTATTGGCTTTTTATTGGTGCTCTGCTGGTTATGAACACTTGTATATAAGCATTGAATAGTAGTAATCCTTAAGTTTACTTACTCTGATTACACCTCTCTGACACTGCAGCTGTCCGTGGTAGGTTCTGGAGCTTCATATCCAAAGAGTGCATGGGACCCCATATTAAACTCGGACTGGGGTCCCAAGCTCTTCAGCTACGCCACTGCTCAGAATTAGTCTTAGCCCTGATATGGGAAAGAGCTGTTTATTTTCTGCTGCAGGGAAAACTAAAGACTTATGTTAAGATTCGAGGGCATACAGAGCAGTGTGCAACAGAAACCACTTACAGGCTGTCTCTGGTTAACAACAAGATAGGGACTGTAGGTTTGTTCTTAACCTGAATCTGTTCTTAAGTCGGAACATTGTGTCATCTCTGTCCCCTGTACCTCCCCTGTGCCCCCCTGTGCCTCCAGTGTCCCCCTCTATGTCACCTCTGCCCTCTGTACATGCTTATACAAGTTTACAAGCCATTTATTCTTTGATTTTTTTAAAATGTTCTCAAAAACATTAAAGTCCAATTATGTATTTATTATTTATGTATGAAATTGTGAGAAAACGCGGAGAAGCCGCCGCATGTACTGACAGCAAGGCGGCTGGTTCCGCGTCCAGTGTGGCGGTTTGAACGCAGCAGCGTGCAGCTGGTGTGGCTGAGCCTGTTAGTTCACACAGGTTTAGGAATACGCGCGCATGCGCTGAAAGGCAGAATTTTTATGATGGTCAAGGGGGGATCAGCTGACCAGGCCGGTCAGCTGACCTCAGAGCTGGTAACCATTGGTTGATCACTTTAGGGTGGCGCCAGAGAACACTGCTCTATATATGGTTACTGCTGGCCACTCTGAAATGGTCTGCCGTTGCGATCACTACGTGGAAGCACTCAGACCTTAGTCAGATCCAACAGTGTGTTTGAACCAGGAGGACCTGGGAATTCACACTGAGCCAGATTACTTGTGTTATTATTCTGTTATACTTCAGACTAGTTCCAGGGTGTAGAGACCACGGACCTCACACCCAAGACTAGGGAACTTGTGTTATCATTCTGTTATACATCAGACTAGTTCCAGGGTGTAGAGACCACGGACCTCACACCCAAGACTAGGGAACTTGTGTTATCATTCTGTTATACATCAGACTAGTTCCAGGGTGTAGAGACCACGGACCTCACACCTAAGACTAGGCATTGTTTGATATTTGTTATGACCTGTTGCTTTCCTGACTATCCCTCTGCTTTCTGATTCGGTACCACGCATATCTGATATCACGTTGCCAAACCCTGCCTGACTTGGATACCGAATCAGCCTTCTGTCTTTATACTTTATCTGTCTGTGTGTTGCCGACCTGGCTTGCCCGACCTCGAGAGCTATCTCTCTCCACTTAAGAGATAGTCTCCAAGATCAGTCAGTGGCATCCACCTTCAGGTGTCACTCTCTGGTCCTTCCTACCTTCAGCCTGACTCCACCCCTTGGAGAGTCTCAGGCTGCTGGAAGGTTTCTGTACTCTCCATAGCAGTGTCTTTTGTACTGCTTAGGGTCACCTGTTCATCAGGTGGGTTGCTCAAAGTCATACTGTTACACCAAACACTCATATATATATCTAGAGGTGTCCAGAGGTTAGCACTATATCTGTATTATTGGTGATTCTGCAGATCATCCATAATCAGGTATAGATCTGTATTCTTGGTGATACTGCAGATCACCAATAATCAGATTCTCTCTGCGTGCTGACACCGATCGTTACAGAAATGTATTTATTTTTTTTACTCGGTCGTATCGGCAGGTCGTTCATAAGTCGGGCATTCGTAAGTCGGGGACTACCTGTACAAAGGTTCCAGGCACCTTTCCTCTTCACTTCTTGCATCTACACTTCCTGTAGGACACAGCATCCCCCTTAACAGCTAGTTAATTGAGGCTGACAGTTGATAGAGTCCCGGAAAACCAGTACTCTGCTGTAATCCAGTCCATTTTTGCTGGCTCTCTATGATACCCTCACTGGAAGTGCATGGAGATCTATGGAGATACATTAATAAATCAAGTCCAGTGAGTCTACATATCTATCAACACCACTGGTGTCAAGCTATAGACTTTGAAGTATCCATGCTAGTGTTTAAGAATAAAAAATAGAGATGAGTTCTACCTCATGAACCACACCTTTCCTAATTCCCATCAATTAATTTGAAGTGTACAAAAAATGTGTGAGGACTTTGGCCCTTGAGGACTGGAGTTTGACATCACTGATCTACACAATTGCCAACCTCAGATGTCCACAGGCTTCTTCTTCCTAAGAACACCTTTCCGTGTTGTTAACATCCTCCAGAAGTTATTTATTTAGGTGTTCATTAGGTGTTATAATGTTGAAGCAATCTACCATAGGAGAGCGCTGCTGTCCACCTCCTGCGCTACTGGTGCTAATGGTGATGTGCTGCAAATCGTCCATCTGCCCAGATTGTCTATTATTATCCTGTATTACAAAGCGTCTAACTTCACTGCCTTCCTCCGCGCCTGGAAGACTAGATTGGTTTTTGCTTCCCTGCTGAGTCTATCTCCTGTGATTGAATTGCGTTTTTCTAGGAGTCGCAGTGCTGCACACATTGAGGTCACCATGACGATGACAGGACAAGCAGAGAGCAGACCATTGGGATTAACCCTTTCACATTCAGCCACCCTCTTTTATCAGCTACCCCTTTAATTGTGCGATGCTCCTGTAAACTTTATTTATGGAGGGCTGTTGTGCAGCAACCATCACACGCATTTCCCACTATATGGAAGAACAGCTGGGTATTCATTACAGTGACTTACAGGTAGCAGCACATCTGTGATCATCTGTAACAAGTTGTGTTCTCCAGATCTACAGCTGGACACATGGGGCCTGATTCACAAAGCGGTGCTAACAGTTAGCACGCTGGTGAAAAGCCCTTTATCATGCCTAAACTCAGTTTAGGCATGATAAGTTTAGGTGTGATAAGTTTAGGCGTGATAAGTTTAGGCGTGATAAGTTTAGGCATGATAAGTTTAAGCACCAACTGCGTTAGCACCGTAGTGCACAGCTGATCAAAAGTTTTGCGCTAGCAAAGTCTGGTGCACTTCGCATAGAGTTTAATGGCGCTGCTTTGCGTGCGGGACTTTGCACGCTATCTACACTTATCTAAACTTATCACACCTAAACTTATCACACCTAAACTTATCATGCCTAAACTGGCTTTTCACCAGCGTGGTGCAATGGTTATCACGCCTAAAGTCTTTTAGGCATGCTAACTGGGTTAGCACCGCTTTGTGAATCGAGCCCATGGTGATCTCCTCTATATTCACAGTTTTGCTACAACTGTGATCCCTCATGACACGTGATGGTTTTCAGGCTTTAAGGTAGAAGTTACAAAACAGGCATGATAACTGTTTACAAATGGCAGTGCATGCACTCAGTACTTGGATATTTTATTTTTGTTGTTAACCAGACCTCAAAAAATTAATTGAAACTTATAATTGTTCCTCTCCACGGAAATCTTTAGTAAAAGGCGGTAGATTTATGCGATCTGAAGAGAAACCACAGTATAGTACTTGGATATTTAGATAGTTTGTATGCATGTCAAGGAGTATTTGAGGTGATGACAAACAAAATAGGGAGTTCATGGAAAACATCATCTTTCATAAAGGGTACTGCTGCAAACTTACGTCACAGTTTTCCTCTATGGCGAGTAAGACACTTCTGTGAGCCGACTCCTACAGCAGGATTGCATGCCACCCTATCCCTCTAGATGGGTATGCGGAAACGTGGCCACCTTTTGCCCTTTGACAGCGCCACTAGTGCCCAGAGAAGGGCATTGCAGCCAATCGGCTATGGCTGATGGGAAAATTGGTCACACCTGATTGATCCTTCCCTATGAAGTTCTTCCCCATTTTATGCATTCCCATCCATGAAAGTAATTAACTTCATGATTGCTAGTTTGCTGTCGCCTT
Organism: Hyperolius riggenbachi; assembly: GCF_040937935.1. NCBI lineage: Eukaryota > Metazoa > Chordata > Amphibia > Anura > Hyperoliidae > Hyperolius > Hyperolius riggenbachi. The sequence goes on from NC_090651.1 coordinate 80,985,904, forward strand.
GTATTCGGCATTTAGCCTGGCGTTTGATGTATTGGATCACTGCCTTGACCAACCTTTGATATTTTATCCAACCTGTTCGTCTTACCCTTTAAATACTGCGATTGTCTGATCTTTTGTGTATGGCCCTGGATAGTTACTGGATTGGCTACTGCTCAACTATTTGTACCTTGCAGCTCTGACTATCAGTTGCTGACTTGGATATAATGCTAAATTTGTACTTTTTACCGAACCAAGGTCCACTATCACCAGTCGTCTCTGACCCATAGCATTCCTCTCCAACACCCCCCACCCACCCCGGGCAACCACACACACACACATTTTGATATGCACCTTTTCCTAGCATGAGTCACTGAGCTACACAAAATGCTTACATCTGAAAATGGTGCCTGAGAATAATGGCGCACGGTGTTGCCGCTAATCCGTTTGCCGCTTATCGCTATTTAACTTTAAAGCCTTATTGTTATTTAGCGTTAAAGCATTATTGTTATTTAGCGTTAACACACAGAACCCTCTCTGTACCTACCCCTAACCCATAAACCCCCCTGGTGGTGCCTAACCCTAACCACCCCCCTGGTGGTGTATATTGTACTGTAACTATACCTAACCCTACTCTCACACAGAACCCTCCCTTTACCTATCCCTAACCGAATCAGTGAATAATGGCGCACAACACCTATGCATAAAAATGGCGCCACATTAAAAAGATACGCTTATCGCTATTTATCGTTAGTACTGCATAATAATGGCGCACAGGGAAAAAAGAAGAAAAAACGGCACACACTAACGTTATTTATCAATAGTGGCACACACTAACGTTATTTATCAATAGTGGCACACACTAACGTTAATTATCAATAGCGCCCTACATAAGCCAAACTGCAGACGTTATTTAACTGCAAAACGGTGAATGGATTTAATGTAACACTGTCAAGGTTAGGGTTAGGCACCACCGGGGGGTGGGTCTTAGGGTTAGGCACCATCAGGGGGGTCTTAGGGTTAGGCAGTAGGCACCACCAGGAGGTATTAGGGTTAGGCACCACCAGGGGGGTCTTAGGGTTAGGAACCACCAGAGAGGTCTTAGGGTTAGGGATAGGTAAAGGGAGGGTTCTGTGTGAGAGTAGGGTTAGGTATAGTTACAGTCCAATATACACCACCAGGGGGGTGGTTAGGGTTAGGCACCACCAGGGTGGTGGTTAGGGTTTGACACCACCAGGGGAGGTGGTTAGGGTTAAGCACCACCAGGGGGGTGGTTAGGGTTAGGCACCACCAGGGGGGTTTATGGGTTAGGGGTAGGTACAGAGAGGGTTTTGTGCGTTAACGCTAAATAACAATAATGCTTTAACGCTAAATAACAATAAGGCTTTAACGTTAAATAGCGATAAGCGGCAAACGGATTAGCGGCAACACCGTGCGCCATTATTCTCAGGCGCCATTTTCGGATGTAAGCGATATACGGATAGCAACTATACGGGTGTTTCCGGGATCCGGATTTGAGCATCACTAATCGTCACCAAATGTGGCAACTTGCAGAAAACCACTGCGGGGCATATTTAAAATTATTTAAATATGCCACCTAAGAATGGCCTCCTCCTCCCCTACAGCCATGCCAATCCTCACCAAATGTGGCAATCTGCAGAGTACCACTCGGGTGTAGTTAAAATGATTTAAATATGCCACCCAAGTATGGCCTCCTCCTCCCCTAAAGCCAAGCCAATCCTCACCAGTGATGCTCAAATCCGGATCCGGGAGACACCCGGATAGTTGCTATCCAGATATCTCTTAGTAAACCTGTGCGCGGAGGGTGGGGGGGTCAATATTACCTGTATGACGTCTTCTTCGTCCGTCCCTGGCGCCTCCCATGATGCGGTCCTTGTGGCGGTCACGTGACTACAAACACTTCCTCCTTCCGGGTTGAAGGAGGAAGTGTTTGTAGTCAAGTGATGCGCATGAACCGCATCGTTGGAGGCGCCAGGGATGCACAAAGAAGACGTCAGACAGGTAAGATTGAGCCCCCCGCCCACCCCGCACAGGTCTACTGGGAGACATCCGGATGGAAACTATATGGGTGTCTCCGGGATCCGGATTTGAGCATCACTAATCGTCACCAAATGTGGCAACTTGCAGAAAACCACTGCGGGGCATATTTAAAATTATTTAACTATGCCGCCTAAGTATGGCCTCCTCCTCCCCTACAGCCATGCCAATCCTCACCAGTGATGCTCAAATCCACATTTGGGAGACACCCGGATAGTTGCTGTCCGGATATCACTTAGTAAACCTGTATGGGGTGGGCGCGGGGGGGGGGGGGGGTGTCAATCTTACCTGTCTGACTTCTTCTTCGTCCAGCCTTGGCGCCTACCACGATGCGGTCCACGCGGCGGTCACGTGACTACATACACTTCCTCCTTCCGGGTTGAAGGTTTGACGCTTGCGGGATAATCTCCACAGTCAGTGTGCAATGCGCACGCTGACACAGAGGAGATCGTGTACAAGCGATGTACGAGAAATAGGGAAATATAGTGGAGGAGCGGAAACAGACGCAAGGGGGAGTTGTAGAGCACAAAGCAACCGTGCCTCTGTGCGACCCACAAATCCCAATGAACAATGGCTGCACGGTGCAAACACAGCACAGCGCGTAACCTACGCAACTCAGAAAAGAGCAAGGACAGACTGGGTGAATGTCCGCCAATCTAGTCGCCACCCATTCAAGAGCAGGACAGATAGAACGAGATAGCTAATCGCAAGAACCGCGATAGCAGACAGATAAACAGAACAGGGCGAAACAGCAAGAAAGGAATAGAGGAACACAGTAAAATAACAAAGTAAGGAAAAAAACAAACGCTAGCTAAACGCGAACTCCGCACTCATTCGCAACAGAGAACGCGTTTAAGACACGATCACTGCGCATTAGTCGCCCAGTGACAAGCGTGCCACCCTAACTACAACAAGTAATACAAATGAACACAAATAGACAGAGACAGACAGAATGAACGCTTGCGACAGCAAGCGATCAACACAGACAAACAGATAGCGTAAACACTTGCTAATCGGTTGCCTAACACCAGGCAACAGCAGGCGCAGAAACATCGTGGCCAGCAGGATAAGTCACAAACATGATCATGACAGGACATGATCCTGACAGAAGGAGGAAGTGTTTGTAATTACGTGATGCGCATGAACCGCATCGTTGGAGGCGGCAGGGATGGAAGAAGAAGACGTCAGGCAGGTAAGATTCACACCCCCCCCCGCCCAGGTTTACTGGGAGATATCCGGATAGCAACTATCCGGGTGTCTCCGGGATCCGGATTTGAGCATCACTAATCGTCACCAAATGTGGCAACTTGCAGAAAACCATTGCGGGGAATATTTAAAATTATTTAAATATGCCACCTAAGAATGGCCTCCTCCTCCCCTACAGCCATGCTTATCCTCACCAAATGTGGCAATCTGCAGAGTACCACTCGGGCGTAGTTAAAATGATTTAAACATACCGTCTAAGTATGGCCTCCTCCTCCCCTACAGCCATGCCAATCCTCACCAAATGTGGCAATCTGCAGAGTACCACTCAGGGGCGTATTTAAAATGATTTAAATATGCCGCCCAAGTATGGCCTCCTCCTCCCGTACAGCCAAGCCAATCCTCACCAGTGATGCTCAAATCCGGATCCAGGAGACACACGGATAGTTGCTATCCAGATATCTCTTAGTTAACCAGTACGCGGTGGGTGGGGGTGGGGGGTCGATATTACCTGTCTGACGTCTTCTTCGTCCGTCCCTGGCGCCTGCCATGATGCGGTCCTTGTAGCGGTCTCGTGACTACAAACACTTCCTCCTTCCGGGTTGAAGGAGGAAGTGTTTGTAGTCAAGTGATACGCATGAACCGCATCGTTGGAGGCGCCAGGGATGGACAAAGAAGACGTCAGACAGGTAAGATTGAGCCCCCCGCCCACCCCGCACAGGTTTACTGGGAGATATCCGGATAGCAACTATACGGGTGTCTCCGGGATACGGATTTGAGCATCACTAATCGTCACCAAATGTGGCAACTTGCAGAAAACCACTGCGGGGCACATATAGTTCATGCTATACAGCACTATCCAGGAGCGCCTCGGGGAGGCTTCCCAATGCCCCCATACAACCGGGGGGCTGCGGAGCCCCAGGCTCTCTCACTGCTTAGGGATCACAGCGACACCCCGGAGGAGGAGGCTGGGTAGCGCAGACGACCCACCCAAGCGTGGCCGGCGCTGGGGGGGGGGGGCATCCGCACCCATCTCCCAAAAATTTAAAAACATGGCACTTACCTTAACGTCCATTGCGTTCTGCTGCTGCGCATCGACTCGGGGCACTGCATGGGAAAGGAGTGGCGCGTGGGTCACCCCGAGCAGTGGGGCTCAGGGCTGGCTCACACACATCACTCCAGAAGGGGGGGGGGGGGAGGACAGGCCCAGACAGCCCACTCATAGAGCAAGCCGTCCACCACCTGCCTCCAAAGGACAGAATGCAAATATGCTCAATCACAAGAAATTTATGCGTGCTCTACACCAAGCTTAACCTTTTCAAGTCTAGCTGTGCAAATCTGGCTAAAATGGCTTACCATGAGACATGCTCACGCAGAAATGCATCTGCTTTCGCATGCCAAACTTTGCAGGGTCAAAAACCAATACCGCGAAGCGGTTGCCCTGCGGGAATTAGTTCATGCTATACAGCACTATCCAGGAGCGCCTCGGGGAGACTTCCCAATGCCCCCATACAACCGGGGGGGCTGCGGAGCCCCAGGCTCTCTCACTGCTTAGGGACCACAGCGATACCCCGGAGGAGGAGGCTGGGTAGCGCAGACGACCCCCCCAAGCGTGGCCGGCGCCGGGGGGGGGGGGGGGGGGGGGGGGGGCATCCGCACCCATCTCCCAAAAATTTAAAAACAGGCACTTACCTTAACGTCCATTGCGTTCTGCTGCTGCACATCGACTCGGGGCACTGCATGGGAAAGGAGTGGCGCGTGGGTCACCCCGAGCAGTGGGGCTCAGGGCTGGCTCACACACATCACTCCAGAAGGGGGGGGGGAGGACAGGCACAGGCAGCCCACTCATAGAGCAAGCCATCCACCACCTGCCTCCAAAGGACAGAATGCAAATATGCTCAATCACAAGAAATGTATGCGTGCTCTACACCAAGCTTAACCCTTTCAAGTCTAGCTGTGCAAATCTGGCTAAAATGGCTTACCATGAGACATGCTCACGCAGAAATGCATGTGCTTTCGCATGCCAAACTTTGCAGGGTCAAAAACCAATACCGCGAAGCAGTTGCCCTGCGGGAATTAGTTCATGCTATACAGCACTATCCAGGAGCGCCTCGGGGAGGCTTCCCAATGCCCCCATACAACCGGGGGGGCTGCAGAGCCCCAGGCTCTCTCACTGCTTAGGGACCACAGCGACACCCCGGAGGAGGAGGCTGGGTAGCGCAGACGACCCCCCCAAGCGTGGCCGGCGCCGGGGGGGGCCATCCGCACCCATCTCCCAAAAATTTAAAAACAGGCACTTACCTTAACGTCCATTGCGTTCTGCTGCTGCGCATCGACTCGGGGCACTGCATGGGAAAGGAGTGGCGCGTGGGTCACCCCGAGCAGTGGGGCTCAGGGCTGGCTCACACACATCACTCCAGAAGGGGGGGGAGGACAGGCACAGACAGCCCACTCATAGAGCAAGCCGTCCACCACCTGCCTCCAAAGGACAGAATGCAAATATGCTCAATCACAAGAAATTTATGCGTGCTTGTCACGGACGGTTGCGGGGCCGCAGGCGCGTCCTGTAACCGCCCGTGAAGAAAAAGCGATCGCACTCGATTCCCTGCATCGATTGCGCTTCAGATCGATAGAATCTGGGTTGAGTGTGTAGGGGCAGCTGAAGTCCTTTCTCAGCAGAGAGATAGCATCAGCCTAACTGCCGGATGGCTTTTGATATGCTAATGAGCCTGGGCCCAGAGAGTCCCTGGCTTCAAGCTGTGCTGATGGCCCATCCATCAGGTATAGGCCATGACAGAAGCAATCTAGTTGGGGGAAAAGCCAGACCCTCTGGCTCCCTCCCAGCAGGGGAGCTGACACCTAGCTAGCTGCCCCAAACTTCAAAGAGCCTTTGCCTGGGAATGACCTGCTATAAATCCCAGGGGTATCTCATATTCCATAAACTGCTATATGTATCATATTTTCTGTGTTGCCAGGCTGGCAGACCCTCCAAACTAACAGAGCATGATGGGCCCTGTCTGGCGTTGGTTCTGAGAACATTTCAGAACCTTCTGAGGTAAAGACTGCCCGTTAGGCAGTTCAACAGTGCCCTAATGATACCACAGGGGTCCCACCCCTCATGTTTGGTATCAGGCTGCTGGGTACATCGAGGCAGACCTGAAAATATTAGTAAATCTGCCCTGACCTGTACGGTTCTGTGAGATAGAGCCCATATATGGTTAAGGCATGATTTCTGGTCCCCAGGACAAGGGGAGGACTCATCTCATGTTCTAAGGGGGTGTGTGGCCCCGCCCTCACTCCCTCCTACTGAATCAGGGGCATAAGAATGGCAGAGGAGCCAAACTCAGTGTCCTCCACCCTGAAAACATCTTGAACTCATCGGTGCCAGCTTGAGGATATGCTGGCATCCACCTGGTCTGAACTCTGAACTTTTTTCACATTAGGAATTTTTATTGATTTTTGAGATAAAGGTGGTACACTTATATCAAAGCATTTGAAATATAAACCAACATTCTGTACATATATAAAAGGTACGTGGATAGTGACAGTCATAGGAACCAAATTTGGTTATCCTCATTGCACAAAAAACCTGAATGTACTTTTCAGAGGACAGGTAGATCCATGAAAAAGGTTCGAGCTGACTGCTCGCATATCCATCGTTTTCAGAAAGAGAACAGGAGAGAAATTGAGAAAGGAGAAGAGTGAAGCAAGTCATCAACATAGAGATAAAAGAACAGTAAGAGCAGTATTAAAGTCACTAATCTTATGGTCTAAGCTTGCCAATCACCTGTTTGTAATCATCCGAATCTTTAAATAGGAACCAGCAAGCCCAGGTATGAACAAATTGGTCTGCTTTGTCTTGTGAAGACAGAATAATTTCTTCCATCTGGGCAATGCCATCCACCCTCGCCCACCACTGGGCTACAGAGGGGGCTGCAGGGTCTTTCCAAAGTAAGGGAATTAATGCTCTGGCAGCATTGAGAAGATGGGGTACAATCGTTTTTTTTGTACGACCTATGTGGAGTTGGACAGCAGTGGAGCAATAAAGCTTCAGGAGAGAAGGGCAGTTCTATTGAAGAGATTGCCACTGTCCATTTGTGGACCTTTTTCCAGTAGGAGGAAAGGTGAGGACAAGACCAAAAAATGTGCAGTAGGTTTGCTTTGGGGGCATTACACCTCCAGCATGTGTCTGGAATCTCTGGAGCAAATTTACTGAGAAGAGCAGGCGTTCTATACCAAAAAGTAAGGATTTTAAACCCTTGTTCTTGGGTTGATACATTGAGAGTGGACTTGTGGGTCAGTAAGATGATGGAATTCCATTGCTCCTCTGACAGGGGTTTCCCCAAAGCCTCCTCCCATTTTGCCTGGTAGGGGAGGGTGGGCGGCATGCCCATAGTGACCAACAAATCATATAGTAGTGAAATGGTGTGTCTGTGGGGTCCAGGTTGCATCAAAGATTGCTCAAGGGGAGTTAACGGTCTGCTTGCCCCACATTTGTGTTTTGGATCTCTCAAGAAGCTACTAATTTGAAGGTGAGCCCAAAAGGGGAATTTGCCTGAGGTCATTGCTTGACTGATAGTGGATATGTCCTTGATTTCCTTGTTATGTACAAAGTCTCTAAGTCTGGGGATGTTAGGTGAAGCCCAGTTGTGGGCAAAAGACGAGAACTGCCCTGGTGGGAATGCTGGATTGTCTCTGACTGGTGTTAAAGGGCCAATGAGGGAAGATCCCTCCTCTTTAGAAAACAGGTTTCTAAAGACCCTAGTGGAGGCTAGAATAAAGGGGTGGGATTGTTCACATATTTTAACCCTTGGGCCGTTGATCCATGGCAGGGCCTGCAAAGAGACTGGGGAGAATGTTCTTTCAATGGCGACCCATTGTTTAGTCGAGTTGGGGTTGCACCATTCGAAAAGTCTGCTGAGGACAGCCGCCTGGTGGTACGCCATCAAATCTGGGAGCCCCGCTCCCCCCTGAATTTTAGGGAGCTTAAGGATGCTATGGCGTAGTCGTGGGGTTTTATTGCCCCAGATAAATGCCGAGATCTTAGCTTGAAGAGATTTCAAAAATGGTTTGGTAAGAGCAATAGGGAGAACTTGGCAGACATATAAAAATTTCGGGAGTAGAGTCATCTTTACTGATGCTATCCGTCCAAACCATGACAGGTATGGTTTGTTCCCCCACGCAGCGATCTCAGCAGACAGTTTGGAGTGCAGGGGTTCAAAGTTTAATTTGAAAATAAGGTTAAGATCTCTAGGGATATAAACCCCAAGGTATTTAATGGCCTGGCTGGCCCAGCGAAAAGGGAAGGCATTTTTACATTGGCCAAAAGAGTTTGGGGGCAGAGAGATATTCATTGCTTCTGATTTTTGAAAATTTATTTTGAAGTTGGATAGGATTTGGAATTCTTTAAAACGGTTCATAAGGGTAGGCAGAGAGATTGCTGGATTGGTTATGAAAAATAAAAGGTCGTCCGCAAAGGCTGCAACCTTGAACTCCCCCTGAGCAACCCTAACACCACCAATATCCGAGTCTTGCCTAATCATGTTCAGGAAAGGTTCCAGGGTGATTATGAAGAGGAAGGGGGATAGGGGGCACCCCTGCCTTGTGCCATTGGCAATCTCAAATGGGTCTGAGAGGAAGCCATTAACCTTTACCCTTGCAGAGGGTTTGAAATAGAGAGAATGAAGCCAGTGTAGGAATTGAGGGCGAATCCCCAGGCCCCTAAGTACCGAAAACATGTAATCCCAGGCAATCCGATCAAAAGCTTTTTCCGCGTCTGTTGAAAGCAACATGCCTGGGATTCCATGTCTTCTGAGGTAGGCTATGAGCCCCACCGCTTTCATAGTGTTGTCTTTTCCTTCTCTGTCTGGAACAAAACCTGACTGATCTAGGTGTATTAGACTTGGAATGAATTCAATGAGACGGTTAGCTAAAATTTTTGCAAAAAGCTTTGCGTCCACATTGAGCAGTGATATGGGGCGGTAACTTGAACATTGCCCAGGATCCTTCCCCTCTTTAGGAATGACGGCTATGTGGGCACTCAGAAAGTGAATAGAAGGGTTAGTGTCTTGGTCTATGTCATTGAATGCATCAACAAAGCGTCTAGCTAGTATTCGTTTAAAGAGTTTGTAGTAGGCGACCGTGAAGCCGTCAGGGCCTGGGGATTTGCCTGGTTGCATAGTTTTTAGAGCACCCCAGAATTCGTCTTTAGTGATAGGGGCTTCCAGGCTGACTGCGTCTTCCTCAGAGAGCTTCTTTAAGCCAAACTTAGTAACAAAATCAGTTAATATGGATTCCCTGTGAGGTGTGGTAAGAGAAGGGTTGTAGGCAGGAGGGAGATTGTAAAGATCTTTGTAGTATTTACGAAATTCCTCTGCAATCTTGTCAGTTGAGTGAAGCTTACTTTGAGGCGTTGGGCAAATAACTTTAACTCGTGTCTGGGCTGACTGCTTACGAAGGGCCCTTGCAAGCAATCTCCCACATTTGTTGCCTGCTTCATAAAACACCTTTTTCGTCATCAAGAACTTACGTTTAGCAATAATATTAAGCTCGGAAAGTAATGAAGATCTAACTTGGGTAAGCTCTTGAAGGGTTTGGGCCGCTAACGTCTGCTTGTGGGCTGCCTCCAACTTCTTGATTTGAGACATAAATCCCTCTATTCTGGCATTTCGCTCCTTTTTAAGTCTGGAGCCCAGACTGATAAGGTGACCCCTCAGCACTGGTTTGTGGGCTTCCCATAAGACCATTTTGCTGGGTGCAGTGTCAGCGTTTAGATTAAAGTATGATTTGATTTCTTGCGCTATACCTGGCTGGTGTTCCAGATTAGTAAGGAGGTATGGGTTTAGACGCCAGTTCCACGAATTGTGGATTGTGTCTGGTAGTTGCAGAGTTAGGAAAATCGGATTGTGGTCAGTGAAAGTTTTGACTCCTATCTCAGCAGATTTCAAGAGAGGAAGATCCCTTTGTTGCAAAAAGAAGTAGTCAATACGGGTGTGTTTATTATGTAAACCCGAGAAGAACGTGTAGTCTTTGACTGTGGGATGGGATAGCCTCCAGACATCTAACAGTGTCAGGTCATCCAACTTGTTTCTAATAAAACGCAAGTGTTTGTAAGGGATGGATGATGAGCCATTAGAAGTGTCAAGTAATGGCTCCAAAGAAATATTGAGGTCACCACCAACAATTAGAATGCCTTCCTGAAATTGTTGTAGATCGTTGAGTACTTTAGCTAGGAAGGAAGGTTGTTTCTGGTTGGGCGCATACAAGTTGGCTAAGGTGACACTTCTATTCCCAGCCTTCCCTTTAAGAAAAAGGAATCTTCCCTCTGGGTCTGCCTTGGTTTCACTGACCTCCAATTCCAGAGACTTGTGGACTATAATAGCCACTCCTTTCTTTTTGCCCTCAGGGGCTGTAGCATGGAAGATTTGTGTGTATCTATGATTCTTAATTGCGGGTATATAGTTTTGCTTAAGGTGGGTTTCCTGAAGGAAACCTATCTGCACCTTTTCTTTTTGGAGGAAGCCCAACAGGTGTGACCTCTTCTCAGGGGTATTCAGCCCATTTACATTGATAGACACAAATCTCCATTCCAGGGGGATTGGACGTGTAGCATCTATGTGAATTGGCATATGCTCAGACATATTCAATATCTCTTTAAGGACCTAGGGCCTCTACAGAGAGAAGTAAGAGGGAGGGGAGAGAGAAACAAAGAAGGAAAAAATAAAAGAGTGAGAGGAAAGAGTAGCTAAGCTAGAGAGCTCAAGAAACGAGAAAAAGCCACCACACAGGGAAGTCCTAGAAGAAGATCCCTGTGGAGAATTTATGGAGGTATTTAGTGGTGTTGACCAATGCCAACTTGGGGGGAATTGAGGTCAGCAGAGGAGATTAAATGGGTCACAACAGGTTTGTACTCACTCCCCCCCGGCCACCTATATCACGAACTATAACAAAAGATTAATCAGACCAGGTTCCTCGTCCCAAGCCACCCCCAAGGACGGCAGGAACTCCTAAACAGGATCAACTTTTTAAACATATTAAACACATTATTTAGTAACCAACTTCGCTTTCAACAAAGTACACTCAGGGGAAATTAAGGCACTTGCATGAAGAGCATGAAGAACATATCAGCCATTAACAGAATCCGCCCCAGGAGAACGACCAGGGGGGGAGACGTCCCGCCATGTCCGACCCATAGAACTGGGCCAAGGACAATTGGCGCGACATCCCCCCAGCCGTCGATCCCCCAACTTCCAACCCCCCTCCCCCACCACTCCAGGTGCTTTTTTGTGATCCCAAGGGACGTAGAGTAAGTGTTAAACTAAAACTTAAATATAACATTTGTGTGCCGACATATAATGATAATAACAAGCAAGGCCTGGCGTTTCTGCATACTACAGGCTGTCTTTTAGCCACATTACACTTAGAGAGGGTGAAGCTAGGGGGTTACATCAGAATCCTGTCTGTAGCACTGTCTTTCAACGGGGGGTCAATATGTGCAAACATGTGGGCGAGTGAGGGAGAGGGGGGCCCCCAAGGGGAGTCTTCTGCAAGAAAAAGAGGGGTAATTCAGGTATCTTAAGCAAGTTTAAGTTCACTTATCCATCTTGTGTCTTCTGCGTGTAGAACGGCATCGGGAGTCTTCAGAGGAGGAGGAGGAATTAGATTTAGATCTCTTGGGTGCCTGTGGGCTCACATTAGCGCTTGCGAAGAAAGAGTCTCTTTCCTTGTAAATCTCTTCTGGCAGAAGGAAATCTGCGTACCATTCTGGCACCTCCGGGCACTGGATTCCAAGAACCTGGCAGAAAGCATAAAGTTCATCCGGGAATCTAAGAGTTGCCGCTTTGTTGCCCACCGATGCCACAAGCGCAAAGGGGAACTTCCAGCGATATTGAATTTTCTTGTCCTGAAGGATCTTCAGCAGTGGTTTTAGTGCCCGTCTATTGGTTAAGGTAATCGGGGATAGGTCTTGATAAATCCCAACAGATGTTTCATTGAAGATTATGTCCTCTTGATTTCTCGCAGCTCGCATTATGGATTCTTTGAGGGGGAAAGATTGCAGACAACAAATAACATCTCTGGGTGCGTCATTATCACTTCCCCTCAGTTTCAGGGCTCTGTGCGCTCTCACAAAATCTATGTGTTCCTCTTTAGGTTTCTCCAAGACCCCATTAAAGATGGCTGTCAGGGCTGGGACGATGTCGTTAGGTGAAACCGTCTCAGGCAGGCCTTTCACCCTAATGTTGCATCTCCTCCCCCTGTTGTCTAAGTCCTCAATCTGCCGGTTAGCTTCTATGAGTTTGGCGTTATGCATACAAATAGCTCTGGCTGCTGCGTTTGAGGTTCGGGCCTGGTATCTGCTCTCTCTTTCCAGCCCGTCCACACGTCCCGCAATGGCCGCCATCTCCTCCCTGATTTCTAGAGTGGCTGCAGCTAGCGCGGACTTAATCTCCGTTGCTAAGTCTCTCATGTCCCTTACCGTGAGGGAGCGGTTGAGAAGATCCTCTGTGGGGGGGTCCTCTGCTCGGGAGCTGGACTCGGAGCCTGGTCCCGGAGCGGGCGCCATCTTGGGTGTAGGCCGCGGTGCGCAGTAGACAGTCGGATCAGTTCCAGATCAGCGTTCGGGTGGTCCGAAGTGGGTGAAGCCAACTCCAGGGGCTGTCCGGGGTGGCTAGAATTGCAAGTGTCTAGTCCGGTTGGTCTGTAGAGGCAGCGAAGGTGACCGTTGGGGGAGAGTCAGAGCGGAGCTCTAGCAATGTGCGTCCATTCTTCTCCGGCGCTAAGCCACGCCCCCTGAACTCTGAACTTTGATTGAAACCCAGAACTCTGATTTTTCCCACAAAAAGGACATCTTTCCAGGAACTAAGTATTTTTCTCCCTTCTTTTATTTTTTATACTGGCTATTACTGTTTTAATAATTGTTGATTTTAATAATTGTCTGTATATATTAATTATTTATATTGCGTGAATAAACGACTTTATCCAAGTCATTCACTGTCCGCTACCCTGCTTATCAGCACACACAGAACTGATCCCGGGTCTCTGAAGAGACGCTACTGTTTGTTTGTTTGTTGTTGGCTAGACAGAATACAGCGTGTTTTAACCGTTTTTATTCGCAGTACCAGTCAGTCAGTAAATCGGGTCCACTGGCCCATACCAGTGGTGGTGGCAGATCTACCCTGAACCATTGTGTGAAGTTGTAATCACCCGTATCTCACAGGCGCCCTCCTGGTTTGTCTGCGGCTAATTCTTAACGGTTCCTGCGCATTGACTGCGACCAGAGTTCGCACGATCTGTGCGCTGGCACCGTCTAGAAGACCAATTGCGGTCAGCCACTAGGGCTCCTGTGACAGTGCTCTACACCAAGCTTAACCCTTTCAAGTCTAGCTGTGCAAATCTGGCTAAAATGGCTTACCATGAGACATGCTCACGCAGAAATGCATCTGCTTTCGCATGCCAAACTTTGCAGGGTCAAAAACCAATACCGCGAAGCGGTTGCCCTGCGGGAATTAGTTCATGCTATACAGCACTATCCAGGAGCGCCTCGGGGAGGCTTCCCAATGCCCCCATACAACCGGGGGGGCTGCGGAGCCCCAGGCTCTCTCACTGCTTAGGGACCACAGCGACACCCCGGAGGAGGAGGCTGGGTAGCGCAGACGATCCCCCCAAGCGTGGCCGGCGCCGGGGGGGGGGGCCATCCGCACCCATCTCCCAAAAATTTAAAAACAGGCACTTACCTCAACGTCCATTGCATTCTGCTGCTGTGCATCGACTCGGGGCACTGCATGGGAAAGGAGTGGCGCGTGGGTCACCCCGAGCAGTGGGGCTCAGGGCTGGCTCACACACATCACTCCAGAAGGGGGGGGGGGGGAGGACAGGCACAGACAGCCCACTCATAGAGCAAGCCGTCCACCACCTGCCTCCAAAGGACAGAATGCAAATATGCTCAATCACAAGAAATTTATGCGTGCTCTACACCAAGCTTAACCCTTTCAAGTCTAGCTGTGCAAATCTGGCTAAAATGGCTTACCATGAGACATGCTCACGCAGAAATGCATCTGCTTTCGCATGCCAAACTTTGCAGGGTGGAGTGCAGTGTGTGAGCCAGCCCTGAGCTCCAAAGCTCGGTGCGACCCATGCTTCATTCCTTTCCTTTTCAAATGTGTTGCACCCAAGCTATGCTCAGCAGCAGAACGCAATGGACGTTAAGGTAAGTGCCTGTTTTTAAATATTGGGAGGTGAAAGGTGCGGATGGCTCTCCCTGGCGCTGGCCACGCTTGGGGGGGTCGCCTGCGCCACCCAGCCTCCACCTCCGGGGTGCTGCTGTGGTTCCCAGGCAGTGAGAGCGCCTGGGACCCCGCGGTCCCCCGGTTGTATGGGGGCATTGGGAAGCAGGGGCGTAGCAATAGGGGTTGCAGAGGTTGCGACCGCATCGGGGCCCTTGGGCCAGAGGGGCCCCAAAGGGCCCTCCCTCAACTGCAGTATTAGCTCTCTATTGCTCCTGTGCTCATAATAATCACTTCTGTGAGAGTGCCTGGGACCCCACGGTCCCCCGGTTGTATGAGGGCATTGGGAAGCCTCCTCGTGGCGCTCCTGGATAGTGCTATTGAAGCATGAACTAATTCCCGCAGGGCAACCGCTTTGCGGCATTGGTTCAATGGACCCTGCATTAGTTGGCATGCGAAAGCAAATGCATATTTGCATGAGCATTGCCTCATGAATAGCCAATCAGGCCAAATTTGTTCAGCCAGTTATGTCAGGTGTTTACTTGGTGTTTAATGCACACATTTAATTCTTTGTGCAGTGATATTTAAATTATTTAACTATACCGCCTAATTATGGCCTCCTCCTCCCCTACAGCCATGCCAATCCTCACCAGTGATGCTCAAATCCACATTCGGGAGACACCTGGATAGTTGCTGTCGGGATGTCTCTTAGTAAACCTGTGTGGGGTGGGCGGGGGGTCAATCTTACCTGTCTGACGTCTTCTTCGTCTGTCCTTGGCGCCTACCACGATGCGGTCCACGCGGCGGTCACGTGACTACATAGACTTCATCCTTCCGGGTTGAAGGTGTGACACTTGCGGGATAATCTCCACAGTCAGTGTGCAATGCGCACGCTGACACAGAGGAGATCGTGCGCAAGCGCTGTACGAGAAATATAGTGGAGGAGCGTAAACAGACACAAGGGGGAGTTGTGGAGCACAGAGCAACTGTGCCTCTGTGCGACCCACAAATCCCAATGAACAATGGCTGCACGGTGCAAACACAGCGCAGCGCGTAACCTGCACAACTTAGAAAAGAGCAAGGACAGACTGGGTGAATGTCCGCCAATCTAGTCGCCAGCCATTCAAGAGCAGGACAGATAGAACGAGATAGCTAATCGCAAGAACCGCGATAGCAGACAGATAAACAGAACAGGATGAAACAGCAAGAAAGGAATAGAGGAACACACAGTAAAATAACAAAGTAAGGAAAAAAACAAACACTAGCTAAACGCGAACTCCGCACTCATTCGCAACAGAGAACGCGTTTAAGACACGATCACCGCGCGTTAGTTGCCCAGTGACAAGCGTGCCACCCTAACTACAACAAGTAATACAAATGAACACAAATAGACAGAGACAGACACATTGAACGCTTGCGAGAGCAAGCGATCAACACAGACAAAAAGATAGCGTAAACACTTGCTAATCGGTTGCCTAACACCAGGCAACAGCAGGCGCAGAAACATCATGGCCAGCAGGATAAGTCACAAACATGATCATGACAGGACATGATCCTGACAGAAGGAGGAAGTGTTTGTAGTTACGTGATGCGCATGGACCGCATCGTTGGAGGCGCCAGGGATGGACAAACAAGACGTCAGACAGGTAAGATTGAGCCCCCCGCCCACCCCGCACAGGTTTACTGGTAGATATCCGGATAGCAACTATACGGGTGTCTCCGGGATCCGGATTTGAGCATCACTGATCGTCACCAAATGTGGCAACTTGCAGAAAACCATTGCGGGGCATATTTAAAATTATTTAAATATGCCACCTAAGAATGGCCTCCTCCTCCCCTACAGCCATGCCAATCCTCACCAAATGTGGCAATCTGCAGAGTTCCACTGCGGGGCATATTTAAAAATTTAAATATGCCACCTAAAAATGGCCTCCTCCTCCCCTATAGCCATGCTTATCCTCACCAAATGTGGCAATCTGCAGAGTACCACTCGGGCGTAGTTAAAATTATTTAAACATACCGCCTAAGTATGGCCTCCTCCTCCTCAACAGCCATGCCAATCCTCACCAAATGTGGCAATCTGCAGAGTACCACTCAGGGGCGTATTTAAAATGATTTCAATATGCCGCCCAAGTATGGCTTCCTCCTCCCCTACAGCCAAACCAATCCTCACCAGTGATGCTCAAATCCGGATCTGGGAGACACACGGATAGTTGCTATCCAGATATCTCTTAAAAACCTGTGCGCGGTGGGTGGGGGGGTCAATATTTCCTGTCTGACGTCTTCTTCGTCCGTCCCTGTCGCCTGCCATGATGCGGTCCTTGTGGCGGTCTCGTGACTACAAACACTTCCTCCTTCTGGGTTGAAGGAGGAAGGGTTTGTGGGAGATATCCGGATAGCAACTATACGGGTGTCTCCGGGATCCGGATTTGAGCATCATTAATCGTCACCAAATGTGGCAACTTGCAGAAAACTACTGCGGGGCATATTTAAAATTATTTAACTATGCCGCCTAAGTATGGCCTCCTCCTCCTCTACAGCCATGCCAATCCTCACCAGTGATGCTCAAATCCACATTCGGGAGACACCCGGATAGTTGCTGTCCGGATATCTCTTATTAAACCTGTGTGGGGTGGGCGGGGGGGTCAATCTTACCTGTCTGACATCTTCTTTGTCCGTCCTACCACGATGCGGTCCACGCGGCGGTCCCGTGACTACATACACTTCCTCCTTCCGGGTTGAAGGTGTGACGCTTGCGGGATAATCTCCACAGTCAGTGTGCAATGCGCACGCTGACGCAGAGGAGATCGTGCGCAAGTGCTGTACTGGGTGAATGTCCGCCAATCTAGTCGCCACCCATTCAAGAGCAGAGCAGATAAAACGAGATAGCTAATCGCAAGAACCGTGATAGCAGACAGATAAACAGAACAGGACGAAACAGCAAGAAAGGAATAGAGGAACACACAGTAAAATAACAAAGTAAGGAAAAAAACAAACGCTAGCTAAACGCGAACTCTGCACTCATTTGCAACAGAGAACGCGTTTAAGACACGATCACCGCGCGTTAGTCGCCCAGTGACAAGCGTGCCACCCTAACTACAACAAGTAATACAAATGAACACAAATAGACAGAGACAGACAGAATGAACGCTTGCGAGAGCAAGCGATCAACACAGACAAACAGATAGCGTAAACACTTTCTAATCGGTTGCCTAACACCAGGCAACAGCAGGCGCAGAAATATCGCGGACAGCAGGATAAGTCACAAACATGATCATGACAGGACATGATCCTGACAGAAGGAGGAAAAGTTTGTAGTTACGTGATGTGCATGGACCGCATCGTTGGAGGCGCCAGGGATGGACAAAGAAGACGTGAGACAGGTAAGATTGAGCCCCCCGCCCACCCTGCACAGGTTTACTGGGAGATATCCGGATAGCAACTATCCGGGTGTCTCCGGGATCCGGATTTGAGCATCACTAACCGTCACCAAATGTGGCAACTTGCAGAAAACCACTGCGGGGCATATTTAAAATTATTTAAATATGCCACCTAAGAATGACCTCCTCCTCCCCTACAGCCATGCTTATCCTCACCAAATGTGGCAATCTGCAGAGTACCACTCGGGCGTAGTTAAAATGATTTAAACATACCGCCTAAGTATGGCCTCCTCCTCCCCAACAGCCATGCCAATCCTCACCAAATGTGGCAATCTGCAGAGTACCACTCAGGGGCGTATTTAAAATGATTTAAATATGCCGCCCAAGTATGGCCTCCTCCTCCCCTGCAGCCAAGCCAATCCTCACCAGTGATGCTCAAATCCGGATCCGGGAGACACACGGATAGTTGCTATCCAGATATCTCTTAGTAAACCTGTGCGCGGTGGGTGGGTGGATCAATATTACCTGTCTGACGTCTTCTTCGTCCGTCCCTGGCGCCTGCCATGATGCGGTGCTTGTGGCGGTCTCGAGACTACAAACACTTCCTCCTTCCGGGTTGAAGGAGGAAGTGTTTGTAGTCAAGTGATGCGCATGAACCACATCGTTGGAGGTGCCAGGGATGGACAAACAAGACGTCAGACAGGTAATATTGAGCCCATCGCCCACCCAGCACAGATTTACTGGGAGATATCTGGATGGAAACTATACGGGTGTCTCCGAGATCCGGATTTGAGCATCACTAATCGTCACCAAATGTGGCAACTTGCAGAAAACTACTGCGGGGCATATTTAAAATTATTTAACTATGCCGCCTAAGTATGGCCTCCTCCTCCCCTACAGCCATGCCAATCCTCACCAGTGATGCTCAAATCCACATTCGGGAGACACCCGGATAGTTGCTGTCCGGATATCTCTTATTAAACCTGTGTGGGGTGGGCGGGGGGGTCAATCTTACCTGTCTGACATCTTCTTTGTCCGTCCTTGGCGCCTACCACGATGCAGTCCACGCGGCGGTCACGTGACTACATACACTTCCTCCTTCCGGGTTGAAGGTGTGACGCTTGCGGGATAATCTCCACAGTCAGTGTGCAATGCGCACGCTGACACAGAGGAGATCGTGCGCAAGCGCTGTACTGGGTGAATGTCCGCCAATCTAGTCGCCACCCATTCAAGAGCAGAACAGATAAAACGAGATAGCTAATCGCAAGAACCGCGATAGCAGACAGATAAACAGAAAAGGATGAAACAGCAAGAAAGGAATAGAGGAACACACAGTAAAATAACAAAGTAAGGAAAAAAACAAACGCTAGCTAAGCGCGAACTCCGCACTCATTCGCAACAGAGAACGCGTTTAAGACACGATCACCGCGCGTTAGTCGGCCAGTGACAAGCGTGCCACCCTAACTACAACAAGTAATACAAATGAACACAAATAGACAGAGACAGACAGAATGAACGCTTGCGAGAGCAAGCGATCAACACAGACAAACAGATAGCGTAAACACTTGCTAATCAGTTGCCTAACACCAGGCAACAGCAGGCGCAGAAATATCGCGGCCAGCAGGATAAGTCACAAACATGATCATGACAGGACATGATCCTGACAGAAGGAGGAAGTGTTTGTAGTTACGTGATGTGCATGAACCGCATCGTTGGAGGTGCCAGGGATGGACAGAGAAGACGTCAGACAGGTAAGATTGAGCCCCCCGCCCACCCCGCACAGGTTTACTGGGAGATATCCGGATGGCAACTTTACGGGTGTCTCCGGGATCTGGATTTGAGCATCACTAATCGTCACCAAATGTGGCAACTTCCAGAAAACCATTGCGGGGCATATTTAAAATTATTTAAATATGCGGGGCGTGGCTTGCCTATGGCGCGGACAAGACGTGATTGAGAAGAGCTCCCGCTGCCAGGACTGCTATAACCCCGAATCCCGCACTTAACAGAGGCCAAAATCTACATCTATGGGGAGTACTAGGCGCAAACAAACCAAGCGCTCACCCGGAAAAAACAGAAGCTCAGAGATAAAGAAATTTCTGAAGCCGTTAGCTCCGATCTTAACACCGCCGCATTCCTCCAAGATGGCACCCGCACAGGAGAACAGAGAGAAGGAGACACCTCCGGCTAACTCCCTAGAACATAACTCACCTACCATGAACGGACCCCCGAACGAGACCATCTAGGCACACCAACTAAGCCAGGATCGTGGTGTCCCACGGATGTCTCCGGCGGCTAGACATTCTCCACAACACGAGGCAAACGGAAGATCAACACAGGCCTCCCCGACCCACAGCACGACCTCGGAAAACAAGGCGTCCAGCGCTGTTCCCTCACCGACACACTCGGTAAGCACCAACCAAGGGTCCCCACATCACACTCTCAAAGACTCTCAATCCGCTAAGCGTAAAGGGAGAGACTCACCAATGTCAGCCTCCCCAGCACACGATACAGACGGGGCGGGGGGATCCACCATCATGCTTTCTCCCACACACTCAGGCAGCTCAGAATCTTATATAGAAATGGATCTACATGACTATATACGTGCTTTGCCAACCAAAGATGACCTAGAGAGATATGTTAGCAGAATTGAAGCTACTTATAGAAAAGAAATGGCTGAAGTCAAACAAGATATAAAACAAATAGGTCACCGTGTTGATGACACAGAAAAAGAGGTAGACAAGATGGCGCGCACGCAAGAAAAACAACAAGCTGATATAAGTCGCCACGATAACCAAATCAAAGATCTCTACCTGAAATTAGATGACCAAGAAAATAGACAGAGAAGGAACAACATCAGGGTCAGAGGCATTCCGGAATCGACAAAACAAGCAGACCTTGTGCATACCCTGGTCGGGATCTTCAACCAGCTCCTGGGGAGACCGGCAGATCATAACATAGAGCTAGACAGAGCTCATAGGATCCTTGCACCGATCAGCACAAATCCTGAAAGACCTAGAGACGTCATTTGCCGCGTCCATCGTTTCATCATCAAAGATGACATCATGGCAGCGGCCCGTGAAAAAGGCAGTATCGACTTTGATGGAGCCCGCATCACCTTCTTATCGGATCTCTCCAAACTTACCCTACAGATGCGGAGATCATTGAAGCCACTCCTCTCAATTCTTCAAGAAAGAAGCATTCCATATAAATGGGGATACCCCTTTAATCTACAAATCCGGCATGATGGTCAAACTTATACGCTAAAAGACCCCTCAGACGCACCTACAATCAAGGATGCCCTGGGTCTCCCGGCCTTCGAGATCTTAGAGTGGCCGTTACATTCAGAACCCTCTGCACAGACCCCTTCACTTCCACAAAGAACCCACTGGAGGAATGCTCGCCGCAACAACAGAAACGCACAGCGTGAGTAATGTTCGCTTATGACAATCATAGGCTAAGTTTCTACATAAAAGGTGACTTTATTGCTACACTTTATCACACTTCCCCACAACCCTCTACAACTGCAATGTCCTATCTTTATATCCCTATGTACGCTTATATCAGTGCCATTATACCATGAGCATGGATTTTACCCTTACTGTATCTTAGCAGCTAGCATTTGTGTGCTGGAACTGGCATTCCTGGATTTCCCTCTAATGGTTTCTTCCCATTAGCCCAGGATACCATATCCACCAATATCAGTAGGCAGCTAATAAGTCTGGCAGGACACTGCATAAGGCACTACTGATCGGATCGCACACGGGTTGACTTTACACCCACATAGGAAGCTGCCACCAGAACTTTCATCCTGTTGAAGACTGGGAAGTGACAGTTGTCAACTGGTCTTTGATTACCTATGAATATTAAGATTTGCAATAGGTTGTTCGCTTAAACCTATACCTACTGTTGAGTTGAAGCTAATATTGCCTGGTTCACCAAGTTATACTACAAGTTGTTTTACAGTTGATAGTTTTTTAAGGCCTTAAGCCTCATGTTCATATCTTAGTATTAATTATAACTATGCAGGATCGGGGGAAGGGGGTCCTGGCTTCAGGGAGACGCGGTTCGCTCCTTCAGGGCTTCCACTCCCCACCTAATAGGGTAGATCTTTTTAAGATCTAAAAGACCAAAATGTGGTCAACATTTGGCTTGGGTTGCCCCCTCCCACCCGGAAGAGCTACGCCTCACCTGATGGGACTGGACAACTCACCCCGATGCCCCTTGAGCACCTATCTTGCTGTTGTTACTGTGTTAAATGTTATATTTATGTTTCCCCCCTGTTGTATGGCAATACCATTCCTAGGCTCTCCACACACAATAAATGATACCACTTTCTCTCAAATTACCCACGCTGACCACTCTAACATATCATGGGGGAGTTAAAACTAACCACATTCAATGTTAATGGCCTCAATAACCCTACGAAGAGAACCCAAATATTAAACCACTTACACAAAGAAAAATCCCAAATTATCCTTCTACAGGAAACACATTTTAAGCTAAACCATATGCCCAAAATGCCCACAAAACATTACCCCACCTGGTTTCATAGCACCAACCCTACCACGAAAGCGAGAGGAACCTCCATAGGACTACACAGAACTCTTCCCTTTATCCTTAAGAAACAACTCATTGATGAAGAAGGCAGATACGTCTTCATTACCATAGAAATATCTGTCTCTCTCTACACAATAGCGAATTTATACCTCCCCAATACTAACCAGGGAAAATGGCTACTGCAATTTTTGACTAAATTACAGAGCTTCGCAGAAGGGAGAATAATAATTGGTGCTGACCTCAATCTATGCCTGGACCCTGCTCGGGATTCCTCAACAGGCCACTCCTCAGTGCCTCAATGCAAAATGACAGCCATCAAACAACAATTATTCGATCTAAGACTTGCTGACTGCTGGAGAACCCTTAATCCTAAAGCACAAGACTATACTCATTTCTCCTCAGTCCACAGGTCTTACAGCAGATTGGACTATATATTAGTGTCCCACTTAATTTTAGATGTCATAATAGACTCATACATAGGCACAAGAGTGTGGTCGGACCACGCCCCAGTCTCCTGCACAATTAAAATCTTTGGGGGATCTCGTTCAGGACTCCATTTGCATCTTAATAATAACTTACTGAAAGATACAGAGTGCATGAATGCCCTTAACCACTTTTTTTCCATTCAGACCACTGCAGCTTTCATGGTTTATTGCTCGCTCATACAACCTACCACCTAAATGAATTTTGGCTCCTTTTCTTGTCACTAATAAAGCTTTCTTTTGGTGCTATTTGATTGCTCCTGCGATTTTTACTTTTTATTATATTCATCAAAAAAGACATGAATTTTGGCAAAAAAATGATTTTTTTAACTTTCTGTGCTGACATTTTTCAAATAAAGTAAAATTTCTGTATACATGCAGCGCGAAAAATGTGGACAAACATGTTTTTGATAAAAAAAAACCCCATTCAGTGTATATTTATTGGTTTGGGTAAAAGTTATAGCGTTTACAAACTATGGTGCAAAAAGTGAATTTTCCCATTTTCAAGCATCTCTGACTTTTCTGACCCCCTGTCATGTTTCATGAGGGGCTAGAATTCCAGGATAGTATAAATACCCCCCAAATGACCCCATTTTGGAAAGAAGACATCCCAAAGTATTCACTGAGAGGCATAGTGAGTTCATAGAAGATATTATTTTTTGTCACAAGTAAGCGGAAAATGATACTTTGTGAGAAAAAAAAAAAAAAAGTTTCCATTTCTTCTAACTTGCGACAAAAAAAAAATGAAATCTGCCACGGACTCACCATGCCCCTCTCTGAATACCTTGAAGGGTCTACTTTCCAAAATGGGATCATTTGTGGGGTGTGTTTACTGTCCTGACATTTTGGGGGGTGCTAAATTGTAAGCACCCCTGTAAAGCCTAAAGGTGCTCATTGGACTTTGGACCCCTTAGCGCAGTTAGGCTGCAAAAAAGTGCCACACATGTGGTATTGCCGTACTCAGGAGAAGTAGTATAATGTGTTTTGGGGTGTATTTTTACACATACCCATGCTGGGTGGGAGAAATATCTCTGTAAATGACAATTTGTTAATTTTTTTTACACACAATTGTCCATTTACAGAGATATTTCTCCCACTCAGCATGGGTATGTGTAAAAATACACCACAAAACACATTATACTACTTCTCCTGAGTACGGCGATACCACATGTGTGGCACTTTTTTGCACCCTAACTGCGCTAAAGGGCCCAAAGTCCAATGAGTACCTTTAGGATTTCACAGGTCATTTTGAGAAATTTCGTTTCAAGACTACTCCTCACGGTTTAGGGCCCCTAAAATGCCAGGGCAGTATAGGAACCCCACAAATGACCCCATTTTAGAAAGAAGACACCCCAAGGTATTCCGTTAGTAGTATGGCGAGTTCATAGAAGATTTTATTTTTTGTCACAAGTTAGCGGAAAATGACACTTTGTGAAAAAACACAATTAAAATCAATTTCCGCTAACTTTTGACAAAAAATAAAATCTTCTATGAACTCACCATACTCCTAACGGAATACCTTGGGGTGTCTTCTTTCTAAAATGGGGTCATTTGTGGGGTTCCTATACTGCCCTGGCATTTTAGGGGCCCTAAACCGTGAGGAGTAGTCTTGAAACGAAATTTCTCAAAATGACCTGTGAAATCCTAAAGGTACTCATTGGACTTTGGGCCCTTTAGCGCAGTTAGGGTGCAAAAAAGTGCCACACATGTGGTATCGCCATACTCGGGAGCAGTGCAGTTTCTAGGCTAAAATGCAACCAGGGCGAGGGTGTAAAAATTGCGCCCCCCCCCCCCCCCCCCCCGAAGCAAGGTATGGGTGCCCACAGTGTAGGTTAGCCAGGTCTAGTTGCACTCAGTATAGATTCCCCCAGAATAGGTACCCCAGTATAGGTAGCCAGCTATAGGTCCCCCCAGTATAAGTAGCCAGGCATAGGTGAGTCAGTATAGTTGCCTCCGGTATAGGTTAGCCAGGTAGGTGCCTCCAGTATAGGTAGCCAGTATAGTTGCCCACAGTATAGGTTAGATAGGCAGGCGTCCCCGGTATAAGTTAGATAGTTAGGTGCCCCCACTACAGGTTAGCTAGGTGGGTGCCTCTAATATAGGTAGCCAGAATAGTTGCCCCCCGCATAGGTTAGATAGGTAGATGCCCCCAGTATAGGTTAGTTAGGTAGGTGCCTCCAATATAGGTAGCCAGTATAGTTGTCACCTGTATAGACTAGCTAGGTAGGTAGGTGCCCCCAATACAGGTTAGATAAGTTAATGCTCCCACTATAGGTTAGATAGGAAGGTGCCCCCCAGTATAGGTTAGGAAGGTGCCCCCCAGTATAGGTTAGATAGGTAGCTGCCCCCCAGTATAGGTTAGATAGGTAGCTGCCCCCCAGTATAGGTTAGATAGGTAGGTGCCCCCCAGTATAGGTTAGATAGGTAGCTGCCCCCCAGTATAGGTTAGATTAGGTAGCTGCCCCCTCAGTATAGGTTAGATTAGGTAGCTGCCCCCCAGGTTAGATAGGTAGCTGCCCCCCAGTATAGGTTAGGTAGGTGCCCCAGTATAGGTTAGATAGGTAGCTGCCCCAGTATAGGTTAGATAGGTAGCTGCCCCCCAGTATAGGTTAGATAGGTAGGTGCCCCCCAGTATAGGTTAGATTAGGTAGCTGCCCCCTCAGTATAGGTTAGATTAGGTAGCTGCCACCCAGTATAGGTTAGATTAGGTAGGTGCCCCCCAGGATAGGTTAGATAGGTAGCTTCCCCCAGTATAGGTTAGATAGGTAGCTGCTCCCCAGTATAGGTTAGATAGGTAGCTGCCCCCCAGTATAGGTTAGATAGGTAGGTGCCCCCCAGTATAGGTTAGATAGGTAGGTGCCCCCCAGTATAGGTTAGATTAGGTAGCTGCCACCCAGTATAGGTTAGATTAGGTAGGTGCCCCCCAGTATAGGTTAGATTAGGTAGGTGCCCCCCAGTATAGGTTAGATTAGGTAGCTGCCCCCCAGTATAGGTTAGATTAGGTAGCTGCCCCCAGTATAGGTTAGATAGGTAGGTGCCCCCCAGTATAGGTTAGATTAGGTAGGTGCCCCCCAGGATAGGTTAGATAGGTAGGTGCCCCCCAGGATATGTTAGATAGGTAGCTGCCCCAGTATAGGTTAGGTAGGTGCCCCCCATGATGGAGGGGGGAGCCGCAGCCGCGGGGAGGGCAGCCCGACCTCTCCCTCCCTCTCCCCGGGCCGCCCTCCATGCGATCCCCCCTCGGACGGAGTGCAGAGTAATGCGCAGGGAAGCGCTACAGAAAACTACTCACCTCGCTGGCTCCAAGCGCTGCTCTCTCGCCGCCAGTCTCATCTCTGCTTACACGCTGATACACACACACGCTGCTAAACAGGAAGCAGCGTGTGTGTGTATCAGCGTGTAGGCAGAGAGAGGAGACTGGCGGCGAGAGAGCAGCGCTTGGAGCCAGCGAGGTGAGTAGTTTTCTGTAGCGCTTCCCTGCACATTACTCTGCACTCCGTCCGAGGGGGGATCGCATGGAGGGCGGCCCAGGGAGAGGGAGGGAGAGGTCGGGCTGCCCTCCCCGCGGCTGCGGCTCCCCCCTCCATCACAGCGCCCCCCTCCCAGCAGCGCCCCGGGCGGCGGCACGCCCCGCACGGGGGTAGAATCGGCCATGCTCGGGAGAAGTAGTACAATGCGCTTTGGGGTGTATTTTTACACATACCCATGCTGGGTGGGAGAAATACCTCTGTAAATGGACAATTGTGTGTAAAAAAATCAAAAGATTGTCATTTACAGAGGTATTTCTCCCACCCAGCATGGGTATGTGTAAAAATACACCCCAAAACACATTGTACTACTTCTCCCGAGTACGGCGATACCACATGTGTGGCACTTTTTTGCACCCTAACTGCACTAAGGGGCCCAAAGTCCAATGAGTACCTTTAGGATTTCACAGGTCATTTTTGTTTCAAGACTACTCCTCACGGTTTAGGGCCCCTAAAATGCCAGGGCAGTATAGGAACCCCACTAATGACCCCATTTTAGAAAGAAGACACCCCAAGGTATTCCGTTAGGAGTATGGTGAGTTCATAGAAGTTTTTATTGTTTTGTCACAAGTTAGCGGAAATTGATTTTAATAGTTTTTTTTTCACAAAGTGTCATTTTCCGCTAACTTGTGACAAAAAATAAAATCTTCTATGAACTCACCATACTCCGTACGGAATACCTTTGGGTGTCTTCTTTCTAGAATGGGGTCATTTGTGGGGTTCCTATACTGCCCTGGCATTTTAGGGGCCCTAAACCGTGAGGAGTAGTCTTGAAACCAAATGTCGCAAAATGACCTGTGAAATCCTAAAGGTACTCATTGGACTTTGGGCCCCTTAGCGTACTTAGGGTGTAAAAAAGTGCCACACATGTGGTACCGCTGTACTCAGGAGAAGTAGTATAATGCGTTTTGGGGTGTATTTTTACACATACCCATGCTAAGTGGGAGAAATATCTCTGTAAATGACAATTGTTTGATTTTTTTACACACAATTGTCCATTTACATAGAAATTTCTCCCACCCAGCATGGGTATGTGTAAAAATACACCCCAAAACACATTATACTACTTTTCCTGAGTACGGCGGTACCACATGTGTGACACTTTTTTGCAGCCTAGGTGCGCTAAGGGGCCCAACGTCCTATTCACAGGTCATTTTAAAGCATTTGTTTTCTAGACTACTCCTCGCGGTTTAGGGCCCCTAAAATGCCAGGGCAGTATAGGAACCCCACAAGTGACCCCATTTTAGAAAGAAGACACCCCAAGGTATTCCGTTAGGTGTATGGCGAGTTCATAGAAGATTTTATTTTTTGTCACAAGTTAGTGAAAAATGACACTTTGTGAAAAAAAACCAATAAAAATTAATTTCCGCTAACTTTTGACAAAAAATAAAATCTTCTATGAACTCGTCATACACCTAACAGAATACCTTGGGGTGTCTTTTTTTTCTAAAATGGGGTCACTTGTGGGGTTCCTATACCGCCCTGGCATTTTACAGGCCCAAAACCGTGAGTAGTCTGGAAACCAAATGTCTCAAAATGACTGTTCAGGGGTATAAGCATCTGCAAATTTTGATGACAGGTGGTCTATGAGGGGGCGAATTTTGTGGAACCGGTCATAAGCAGGGTGGCCTTTTAGATGACAGGTTGTATTGGGCCTGATCTGATGGATAGGAGTGCTAGGGGGGTGACAGGAGGTGATTGATGGGTGTCTCAGGGGGTGGTTAGAGGGGAAAATAGATGCATTCAATGCACTGGGGAGGTGATCGGAAGGGGGTCTGAGGGTTTGGCCGAGTGATCAGGAGCCCACACGGGGCAAATTGGGGCCTGATCTGATGGGTAGGTGTGCTATTGGGTGACAGGAGGTGATTGATGGGTGTCTCAAGGTGTGATTAGAGGGGGGAATAGATGCAAGCAATGCACTGGCGAGGTGATCAGGGCTGGGGTCTGAGGGCATTCTGAGGGTGTGGGCGGGTGATTGAGTGCCCTAGGGGCAGATAGGGGTCTAATCTGATAGGTAGCAGTGACAAGGGGTGATTGATGGGTAATTAGTGGGTGTTTAGGGTAGAGAATAGATGGAAACACTGCGCTTGGGTGGTGATCTGATGTCGGATCTGCGGGCGATCTATTGGTGTGGGTGATCAGTTTGCCCGCAAGGGGCAGGTTAGGGGCTGATTGATGGGTGGCAGTGACAGCGGGTGATTGATGGGTGGCAGTGACAGGGGGCGATTGATGGGTGGCAGTGACAGGGGGTGATTGATGGGTGATTGATAGGTGATTGACAGGTAATCAGTGGGATATTACAGGGGAGAACAGATGTAAATATTGCACTGGCGAATTGATAAGGGGGGGTCTGAGGGCAATCTGAGCGTGTAGGCGGGCGATTGGGTGCCCGCAAGGGGCAGATTAGGGTCTGATCTGATGGGTAACAGTGACAGGTGGTGATAGGGGGTGATTGATGGGTGATTGATGGGTAATTAGTGGGTGTTTAGAGGAGAGAATAGATGGAAACACTGCGCTTGGGTGGTGATCTGATGTCGGATCTGCGGGCGATCTATTGGTGTGGGTGGGTGATCAGTTTGCCCGCAAGGGGCAGGTTAGGGGCTGATTGTTGGGTGGCAGTGACAGGGGGTGATTGATGGGTGATAGGTGATTGGCAGGTGATTGACAGGTGATCAGTGGGTTATTACAGGGAAGGACAGATGTAAATATTGCACTGGCGAATTGATAAGGGGGGGTCTGAGGGCAATCTGAGCGTGTGGGCGGGTGATTGGGTGCCCGCAAGGGGCAGATTAGGGTCTGATCTGATAGGTAACAGTGACAGGTGGTGATAGGGGGTGATTGATGGGTGATTGATGGGTAATTAGTGGGTGTTTAGAGAAGATAACAGATGTAAATGATACATTTGGGAGGTAATCTGACGGCGGGTTTGCGGGCGATCTAATGGTGTGGGTGGGTGATCAGATTGCCCGCAAGGGGCAGGTTAGGGGCTGATTGATGGGTGGCAGTGACAGGGGGTGACAGGGGGTGATTGATGGGTGATAGGTGATTGGCAGGTGATTGACAGGTGATCAGTGGGTTATTACAGGGAAGAACAGATGTAATTAATGCACTGGCGAATTGATAAGGAGGGGTCAGAGGGCAATCTGAGCGTGTGGGCGGGTGATTGGGTGCCCGCAAGGGGCAGATTAGGGTCTGATCTGATAGGTAAAAGTGACAGGTGGTGATAGGGGGTGATTGATGGGTGATTGATGGGTAATTAGTGGGTGTTTAGAGGAGAGAATAGATGTAAACAATGGATTTGGGAGGTGATCTGATGTCGGATCTGTGGGCGATCTATTGGTGTGGGGGGGGGGTGATCAGATTGCCCGCAAGGGGCAGGTTAGGGGCTGATTGATGGGTGGCAGTGACAGGGGGTGATTGACGGGTGATTGACAGGTGATTGACAGGTGATTGACAGGTGATCAGGGGGATAGATGCATACAGTAAACAGGGGGGGGGGGGGGGGTGGTCTGGGGGGGGGGGTCTGGGGAGAATCTGAGGGGTGGGGGGTGATCAGGAGGGGGCAGGGAGCAGGGGGGGGGATAAAAAAAAAATAGCGTTGACAGATAGTGACAGGGAGTGATTGATGGGTGATTAGGGGGGTGATTGGGTGCAAACAGGGGTCTGGGGGGTGGGCAGGGGGGGTCTGATGGGTGCTGTGGGCGATCTGGGGCAGGGGGGGGAGAAATCAGTGTGCTTGGGTGCAGACTAGGGTGGCTGCAGCCTGCCCTGGTGGTCCCTCGGACACTGGGACCACCAGGGCAGGAGGCAGCCTGTATAATACACTTTGTAAACATTACAAAGTGTATTATACACTTTGTATGCGGCGATCGCGGGGTTAACATCCCGCCGGCGCTTCCGTATAGCCGGCGGGATGTTGCGGCGAGCGAGCGGTGACAGGCGCCGGCGGAGGATCGCGTCACGGATGACGCGATCGCTCCGCCCATGCCCTTAAATGGACCGCCGCCTCTGTGGGTGAGCCGGTCCTTAAGGGCTCCACTTCCCGGCCGCCTCTGTGCGTTAGGCGGTCGGGAAGTGGTTAAAAAGACTATCTCAGAATTCGCACAAAACCACGCGAACGATGAAACGGCTGCACCTATAAAATGGGAAGCCCTTAAATGCACCCTGAGAGGAATATTAATCTCTCACGGTGCAAGACTTAAAAAAGAAAGAACAATCCAAATAGACACCCTGTTTACAGAAGTCTCAAACCTAGATCAGCAACTGAAAAACAGTAAAGGAAAAGATGACTGTACCTCCCTTCAACTATCAAACACTAGACAGAAACTACTGACTTTACTAGACCAAAAATCGCTTAGAGAAAGAGAGGGATTTCAGGGACTGTTATTTGAGAAAGCCGATAAATGCGGGACGTTGCTAGCAAACTATCTTCACCCTAAACAACCTTCCACTTACATCCCTACCATCAGAGCAAAAGACAATTCCCTGAAGACTAAGCCTACTGAGATAGCAGACACCTTTAAATCATACTATCAGGATTTGTACTCTATTCGCGGAAAATACCACCAACTCTCCCAAACCAAGCTAGATAATAAAATAGATGACTACACAAGATCCTCCAATATCCCCTCACTTGATCAGGAAGAGATCAAAGCACTAGAGGAAGACTTTACAAATGACGAACTCCTAGCTGTAATCAAATCCTTGAAGGTAGGGAAAAGCCCAGGCCCAGATGGCTTTACTGCGGCATTCTACAAAGCCCTCGCACCAGACCTAATCCCCTTTCTACTAGCCTCATTCAACTCCATTTCAGCAGACACCTTATTTCCCACCCAATCACTACAGGCATATATTACAGTTATACCAAAACCCGACAAGGACCACACTACTTGCGGCAACTATAGGCCCATTTCATTAATCAATATAGACATCAAATTATTTGCCAAACTCATAGCTGAAAGACTAAAGCTTTCCCTCCCCCGGATACTACACACAGACCAGGTGGGGTTCACACAATTTCAGGAAGCAAGAGATAATACCCTTAAAACTACATCTCTGTTGGCTAGAGCACAAAAACAGGGGGTACCCCTGTGTCTTCTATCAGTTGATGCGGAGAAGGCATTCGACAGGATCCATTGCGGTTATCTAAGTCGGGTATTAGAAAATGTGGGATTAGGCCAGAAAGCCTTACACAGAATTATGGGATTATACCGAGGCCCTTCTGCCCGGGTCAAAACAAACGGGGTCCTGTCGAGTGTCTTCAATATCCACAACGGAACGAGGCAGGGGTGCCCCCTGTCACCATTATTATTTGTATTATGTATGGAACATTTTGCTGCGGCCATAAGGAAAAACACTAATATCTCAGGTTTCAAATCTGGCAGCAAAGAATTCAAACTAGCCCTATACGCTGACGACCTATTACTATATATAACGAACCCACTCATCTCCATCCCAAACTTCCTACAGGAAGCCGAAAAGTTCTCTGCCATTAGCAATTTTAAAATGAACCTCTCTAAAACCGAGGCCCTAAACATATCTCTCCCAAATAAAACACTACAGACTCTGAAGCAATCTTTCCCTATTAAATGGAAATCTGACCATATCAAATACCTAGGGATCAATCTCCCCACAGACCTAACAAAACTACTCAACTTAAACCACACCCCACTTATACTCAAAATACAACAAGATTTGGCTAAATGGAACAACCTCCGTTTGTCATGGTTAGGTAGAATAAACGTCTTAAAAATGAACGTCCTCCCCAGACTCCTATATGTACTACAAGCCATCCCAATACAAATTCCACGCTCCATATTAAAATCTATCAAAATGACTTTCCTCAAATTTATATGGGCAGGAAAGAAATCAAGGACCAATTTCAGTCTACTTACAAGACCTAAAGAAGCAGGGGGGGTAGGACTCCCTGACCTAACAAAATACTACCAAGCCGCAAGGCTGCTCCTAATAATAGATTGGTTCCAAGGCAGAAACCAAAAACAATGGATAGAGCTGGAGGAGGGAGAATTGGGCATGGACCCCCGCTCATTACTTTGGACAACCAAAACAAAGAGACCCTCAAGTGCGAAATTATCTTTCTGGGCCGGAAAAACTCTCACCATATGGGATAAACTACACAAAACCTACAATCTTACCACCATGCCCAG
Organism: Hyperolius riggenbachi; assembly: GCF_040937935.1. Taxonomy (NCBI): domain Eukaryota; kingdom Metazoa; phylum Chordata; class Amphibia; order Anura; family Hyperoliidae; genus Hyperolius; species Hyperolius riggenbachi. The sequence continues at coordinate 81,018,479 of NC_090651.1, forward strand.
CCCTCTCACCCCATTGTTAGACAACCCTGATTTCAAAACAGGTTTAGGATCCCCATCAATCCTAGGAAACAACAGAACAGAATGGCCACAAATTAGACACTACCTAACTCAACACGGTGTTAAAAACATGTCGGAATGGCCCATTACAATCCCGAACTACAAACCCACATGGCTTACCAAATTCCAGCTAGACAAATTTTATAATTCCCTACACCCTAAATCAAACATCCACAGATCCCTGACACCCTTTGAGAACCTCTGCTCACAATCAGAGCGGGTAGAACACACCCTATCCAAATCATATAACCTACTCATCGCTAGAGGATCTGAACAACATCTCCAAAAAATAACAGATACATGGGACAGAGACCTGGGTTCCCCCCTCCCCGCCGAGACCTGGGAGAAAATTTTCATACTTTCCCACAAACTCTCCATATCCACCAAACATCAGGAAAGAAATTACAGGATATTCTCAAGATGGTACAGGGATCCAGAACGACTGAGCAAATTCCAACCTTCCACCCCTGATCTCTGCTGGAGATGCAACAATCATAAAGGAACGTATCTACATATATGGTGGGAATGTAGTAAATTACAGCACTTCTGGACTAAAGTATTTGAGCTACATAAAGAAATGTACCTTACCCCCATCTCTCCATCCCCAGCAGTGGCCTTGCTATCCACTTTACCTGGCTCATTTTCTACAATCAAAAGTTCTGTGTTCAGATTCATTCTTACTGCAGCCAGAACACTGATAACTAGAAAGTGGCGATCTTCTGACACCCCTACAATTACTGATCTTTGTTCACATTTGAACGAACTAATGAGAATGGATGAGCTGTGCCTAACAGCTCAAGATAGACAGGAAAAGTTTGTACACAGATGGGCCATATGGGTAGATTACAGGGAGTCGGATAAGGCCAAATCATTCCTAAAAACATCGGGAGAGCAATTGAGGGTCCCTGCTAATTAACCTGGTTATTGGGTAGTGTATGCATTACTGGCCACCTCTATACTTATCTACAATTACAGCATCATACTCAAAGAAAGTGATAGTCCCCATAGGATTCAACCTTTATCTGTGTGGAAAAGTGAGAAACAACCGCATCAGTTACAATGTATCATGGTATAGTGCCATACCCCCCTTGTTCAATGTTGGTTATGTACCCTCCTTCCTCCCTACCTCCCATACCCCCAATACCACCCCCTCTCCACGTACCCCATACCCTCATTTCCCCCCCCCCTCACCCTCCCCCCTCACACCTTTGCCTCATTGAGTAGATAAATTTACATCAATGTGATCTATGCATGCATTGTAAGAAGTATAGTTCTCCTGATACTCTACTGTCTGTAAGTCATACCGCCTTCTACCACAATGAGCAATGTTTTGTATGTATGATTAAAATCTTAATAAAAACGTATTTTACAAAAAAAAAAAAATTATTTAAATATGCCACCTAAGAATGGCCTCCTCCTCCCCTACAGCCATGCCAATCCTCACCAAATGTGGCAATCTGCAGAGTACCACATAGGGGCGTATTTAAAATGATTTAAATATGCCGCCCAAGTATGGCCTCCTCCTCCCCTACAGCCAAGCCAATCCTCACCAGTGATGCTCAAATCCGGATCCGGGAGACACACGGATAGTTGCTATCCAGATATCTCTTAAAAAAACCTGTGCACGGTGGGTGGGGGGGTCAATATTGTCTGTCTGACGTCTTCTTCGTCTGTCCCTGGTGCTGGCCATGATGCGGTCCTTGTGGCGGTCTCGTGACTACAAACACTTCCTCCTTCTGGGTTGAAGGAGGAAGTGTTTGTGGGAGATATCCGGATAGCAACTATACGGGTGTCTCCGGGATCCGGATTTGAGCATCACTAATCGTCACCAAATGTGGCAACTTGCAGAAAACTACTGCAGGGCATATTTAAAATTATTTAACTATGCCGCCTAAGTATGGCCACCTCCTCCCCTACAGCCATGCCAATCCTCACCAGTGATGCTCAAATCCACATTCGGAAGACACCCGGATAGTCGCTGTCCAGATATCTCTTATTAAACCTGTGTGGGGTGGGCGGGGGGGTCAATCTTACCTATCTGACATCTTCTTTGTCCGTCCTTGGCGCCTACCACGATGTGGTTCACGCGGCGGTCACGTGACTACATACACTTCCTCCTTCCGGGTTGAAGGTGTGACGCTTGCGGGATAATCTCCACAGTCAGTGTGCAATGCGCACGCTGACACAGAGGAGATCGTGCGCAAGCGCTGTACTGGGTGAATGTCCGCCAATCTAGTCGCCACCCATTCAAGAGCAGAACAGATAAAACGAGATAGCTAATCGCAAGAACCGTGATAGCAGACAGATAAACAGAACAGGACGAAACAGCAAGAAAGGAATAGAGGAACACACAGTAAAATAACAAAGTAAGGAAAAAAACAAACGCTAGCTAAACGCGAACTCCGCACTCATTCGCAACAGAGAACGCCTTTAAGACACGATCACCGCGCGTTAGTCGCCCAGTGACAAGCGTGCCAGCCTAACTACAACAAGTAATACAAATGAACACAAATAGACAGAGACAGACAGAATGAACGCTTGCGAGAGCAAGCGATCAACACAGACAAACAGATAGCGTAAACACTTGCTAATCGGTTGCCTAACACCAGGCAACAGCAGGCGCAGAAATATCGCGGCCAGCAGGATAAGTCACAAACATGATCATGACAGGACATGATCCTGACAGAACGAGGACGTGTTTGTAGTTACGTGATGTGCATGAACCGCATCGTTGGAGGTGCCAGGGATGGACAGAGAAGACGTCAGACAGGTAAGATTGAGCCCCCCGCCCACCCCGCACAGGTTTACTGGGAGATATCCGGATGGCAACTTTACGGGTGTCTCCGGGATCCGGATTTGAGCATCACTAACCGTCACCAAATGTGGCAACTTGCAGAAAACCACTGCGGGGCATATTTAAAATTATTTAAATATGCCACCTAAGAATGACCTCCTCCTCCCCTACAGCCATGCCAATCCTCACCAGTGATGCTCAAATCCACATTCGGGAGACACCCGGATAGTTGCTGTCCGGATATATCTTATTAAACCTGTGTGGGGTGGGCGGGGGGGTCAATCTTACCTGTCTGACATCTTCTTTGTCCGTCCTTGGCGCCTACCACGATGCGGTCCACGCGGCGGTCACGTGACTACATACACTTCCTCCTTCCGGGTTGAAGGTGTGACGCTTGCGGGATAATCTCCACAGTCAGTGTGCAATGTGCACGCTGACACAGACGAGATCGTGCGCAAGCGCTGTACTGGGTGAATGTCCGCCAATCTAGTCGCCACCCATTCAAGAGCAGAACAGATAAAACGAGATAGCTAATCGCAAGAACCGTGATAGCAGACAGATAAACAGAACAGGACGAAACAGCAAGAAAGGAATAGAGGAACACACAGTAAAATAACAAAGTAAGGAAAAAAACAAACGCTAGCTAAATGCGAACTCCGCACTCATTCGCAACAGAGAACGCGTTTAAGACACGATCACCGCGCGTTAGTCGCCCAGTGACAAGCGTGCCACCCTAACTACAACAAGTAATACAAATGAACACAAATAGAAAGAGACAGACAGAATGAACGCTTGCGAGAGCAAGCGATCAACACAGACAAACAGATAGCGTAAACACTTGCTAATCGGTTGCCTAACACCAGGCAACAGCAGGCGCAGAAATATCGCGGCCAGCAGGATAAGTCACAAACATGATCATGACAGGACATGATCCTGACAGAAGGAGGAAGTGTTTGTAGTTACGTGATGTGCATGGACCGCATCGTTGGAGGCGCCAGGGATGGACAAAGAAGACGTGAGACAGGTAAGATTGAGCCCCCCGCCCACCCTGCACAGGTTTACTGGGAGATATCCGGATAGCAACTATCTGGGTGTCTCCGGGATCCGGATTTGAGCATCACTAATCGTCACCAAATGTGGCAACTTGCAGAAAACCACTGCGGGGCATATTTAAAATTATTTAAATATGCCACCTAAGAATGACCTCCTCCTCCCCTACAGCCATGCTTATCCTCACCAAATGTGGCAATCTGCAGAGTACCACTCGGGCGTAGTTAAAATGATTTAAACATACCGCCTAAGTATGGCCTCCTCCTCCCCAACAGCCATGCCAATCCTCACCAAATGTGGCAATCTGCAGAGTACCACTCAGGGGCATATTTAAAATGATTTAAATATGCCGCCAAAGTATGGCCTCCTCCTCCCCTACAGCCAAGCCAATCCTCACCAGTGATGCTCAAATCTGGATCCGGGAGACACACAGATAGTTGCTATCCAGATATCTCTTAGTAAACCTGTGCGCGGTGGGTGGGTGGATCAATATTACCTGTCTGACGTCTTCTTCGTCCGTCCCTGGCGCCTGCCATGATGCGGTGCTTGTGGCGGTCTCGAGACTACAAACACTTCCTCCTTCCGGGTTGAAGGAGGAAGTGTTTGCAGTCAAGTGATGCGCATGAACTGCATTGTTGGAGGTGCCAGGGATGGACAAACAAGACGTCAGACAGGTAATATTGAGCCCACCGCCCACCCAGCACAGGTTTACTGGGAGATATCTGGATGGAAACTATATGGGTGTCTCCGGGATCCGGATTTGAGCATCACTAATCGTCACCAAATGTGGCAACTTGCAGAAAACTACTGCGGGGCATATTTAAAATTATTTAACTATGCCGCCTAAGTATGGCCTCCTCCTCCCCTACAGCCATGCCAATCCTCAACAGTGATGCTCAAATCCACATTCGGGAGACACCCGGATAGTTGCTGTCCGGATATCTCTTATTAAACCTGTGTGGGGTGGGCGGGGGGGGGGGGGGGTCAATCTTACCTGTCTGACATCTTCTTTGTCCATCCTTGGCGCCTACCACGATGCGGTCCACGCGGCGGTCACGTGACTACATACACTTCCTCCTTCCGGGTTGAAGGTGTGACGCTTGCGGGATAATCTCCACAGTCAGTGTGCAATGCGCACGCTGACACAGAGGAGATCGTGCGCAAGCGCTGTACTGGGTGAATGTCCGCCAATCTAGTCGCCACCCATTCAAGAGCAGAACAGATAAAACGAGATAGCTAATCGCAAGAACCGCGATAGCAGACAGATAAACAGAACAGGACGAAAAAGCAAGAAAGGAATAGAGGAACACACAGTAAAATAACAAAATAAGGAAAAAAACAAACGCTAGCTAAACGCGAACTCCGCACTCATTCGCAACAGAGAACGCGTTTAAGACACGATCACCGCGCGTTAGTCGCCCAGTGACAAGCGTGCCACCCTAACTACAACAAGTAATACAAATGAACACAAATAGACAGAGACAGACAGAATGAACGCTTGCGAGAGCAAGCGATCAACACAGATAAACAGATAGCGTAAACACTTGCTAATCGGTTGCCTAACATCAGGCAACAGCAGGCGCAGAAACATCGTGGCCAGCAGGATAAGTCACAAACATGATCATGACAGGACATGATCCTGACAGAAGGAGGAAGTGTTTGTAGTTACGTGATGCGCATGGACCGCATCGTTGGAGGCGCCAGGGATGGACAAAGAAGACGTCAGACAGGTAAGATTGAGCCCCTCGCCCACCCCGCACAGGTTTACTGGGAGATATCCGGATAGCAACTATACGGGTGTCTCCGGGATCCGGATTTGAGCATCACTAATCGTCACCAAATGTGGCAACTTGCAGAAAACCATTGCGGGGCATATTTAAAATTATTTAAATATGCCACCTAAGATTGGCCTCCTTCTCCCCTACAGCTATGCTTATCCTCACCAAATGTGGCAATCTGCAGAGTACCACTCGGGCGTAGTTAAAATGATTTAAACATACCGTTTAAGTATGGCCTCCTCCTCCCCTACAGCCATGCCAATCCTCACCAAATGTGGCAATCTGCAGAGTACCACTCAGGGGCGTATTTAAAATGATTTAAACATACCGCCTAAGTATGGCCTCCTCCTCCCCTACAGCCAAGCCAATCCTCACCAGTGATGCTCAAATCTGGATCCGGGAGACACACGAATAGTTGCTATCCAGATACCTCTTAAAAAACCTGTGCTCGGTGGGTGGGGGGGGGGGGTCAATATTGTCTGTCTGACGTCTTCTTCGTCCGTCCCTGGCGCCTGCCATGATGCGGTCCTTGTGGCGGTCTCGTGACTACAAACACTTCCTCCTTCTGGGTTGAAGGAGGAAGTGTTTGTGGGAGATATCCGGATAGCAACTATTTGGGTGTCTCCGGGATCCGGATTTGAGCATCACTAACCGTCACCAAATGTGGCAACTTGCAGAAAACTACTGCGGGGCATATTTAAAATTATTTAACTATGCCGCCTAAGTATGGCCTCCTCCTCCCCTACAGCCATGCCAATCCTCACCAGTGATGCTCAAATCCACATTCGGGAGACACCCGGATAGTTGCTGTCCGGATATCTCTTATTAAACCTGTGTGGGGTGGGCGGGGGGGTCAATCTTACCTGTCTGACATCTTCTTTGTCCGTCCTTGGCGCCTACCACGATGCGGTCCACGCGGCGGTCACGTGACTACATACACTTCCTCCTTCCGGGTTGAAGGTATGACGCTTGCGGGATAATCTCCACAGTCAGTGTGCAATGCGCACCCTGACACAGAGGAGATCGTGCGCAAGCGCTGTACTGGGTGAATGTCCGCCAATCTAGTCGCCACCCATTCAAGAGCAGAACAGATAAAACGAGATAGCTAATCGCAAGAACCGTGATAGCAGACAGATAAACAGAACAGGACGAAACAGCAAGAAAGGAATAGAGGAACACACAGTAAAATAACAAAGTAAGGAAAAAAACAAACGCTAGCTAAACGCGAACTCCGCACTCATTCGCAACAGAGAACGCGTTTAAGACACGATCACCGCGCGTTAGTCGCCCGGTGACAAGCGTGCCACCCTAACTACAACAAGTAATACAAATGAACACAAATAGAAAGAGACAGACAGAATGAACGCTTGCGAGAGCAAGCGATCAACACAGACAAACAGATAGCGTAAACACTTGCTAATCGGTTGCCTAACACCAGGCAACAGCAGGCACAGAAATATCGCGGCCAGCAGGATAAGTCACAAACATGATCATGACAGGACATGATCCTGACAGAAGGAGGAAGTGTTTGTAGTTACGTGATGTGCATGGACCGCATCGTTGGAGGCGCCAGGGATGGACAAAGAGGACGTGAGACAGGTAAGATTGAGCCCCCCGCCCACCCTGCACAGGTTTACTGGGAGATATCAGGATAGCAACTATACGGGTGTCTCCGGGATCCGGATTTGAGCATCACTAACCGTCACCAAATGTGGCAACTTGCAGAAAACCACTGCGGGGCATATTTAAAATTATTTAAATATGCCACCTAAGAATGACCTCCTCCTCCCCTACAGCCATGCTTATCCTCACCAAATGTGGCAATCTGCAGAGTACCACTCGGGCGTAGTTAAAATGATTTAAACATACCGCCTAAGTATGGCCTCCTCCTCCCCAACAGCCATGCCAATCCTCACCAAATGTGGCAATCTGCAGAGTACCACTCAGGGGCATATTTAAAATGATTTAAATATGCCGCCCAAGTATGGCCTCCTCCTCCCCTACAGCCAAGCCAATCCTCACCAGTGATGCTCAAATCCGGATCCGGGAGACACACGGATAGTTGCTATCCAGATATCTCTTAGTAAACCTGTGCGCGGTGGGTGGGTGGATCAATATTACCTGTCTGACGTCTTCTTCGTCCGTCCCTGGCGCCTGCCATGATGCGGTGCTTGTGGCGGTCTCGAGACTACAAACACTTCCTCCTTCCGGGTTGAAGGAGGAAGTGTTTGTAGTCAAGTGATGCGCATGAACCGCATCGTTGGAGGTGCCAGGGATGGACAAACAAGACGTCAGACAGGTAATATTGAGCCCACCGCCCACCCAGCACAGGTTTACTGGGAGATATCTGGATGGAAACTATACGGGTGTCTCCGGGATCCGGATTTGAGCATCACTAATCGTCATCAAATGTGGAAACTTGCAGAAAACTACTGCGGGGCATATTTAAAATTATTTAACTATGCCGCCTAAGTATGGCCTCCTCCTCCCCTACAGCCATGCCAATCCTCACCAGTGATGCTCAAATCCATATTCGGGAGACACCCGGATAGTTGCTGTCCGGATATCTCTTATTAAACCTGTGTGGGGTGGGCGAGGGGGTCAATCTTACCTGTCTGACATCTTCTTTGTCCGTCCTTGGCGCCTACCACGATGCGGTCCACGCTGCAGTCACGTGACTACATACACTTCCTCCTTCCGGGTTGAAGGTGTGACGCTTGCGGGGTAATCTCCACAGTCAGTGTGCAATGCGCACGCTGACACAGAGGAGATCGTGCGCAAGTGCTGTACTGGGTGAATGTCCGCCAATCTAGTCGCCACCCATTCAAGAGCAGAGCAGATAAAACGAGATAGCTAATCGCAAAAACCGCGATAGCAGACAGATAAACAGAACAGGACGAAACAGCAAGAAAGGAATAGAGGAACACACAGTAAAATAACAAAGTAAGGAAAAAAACAAACGCTAGCTAAACGCGAACTCCGCACTCATTCGCAACAGAGAACGCGTTTAATACACGATCACCGCGCGTTAGTCGCCCAGTGACAAGCGTGCCACCCTAACTACAACAAGTAATACAAATGAACACAAATAGACAGAGACAGACAGAATGAACGCTTCCGAGAGCAAGCGATCAACACAGACAAACAGATAGCGTAAACACTTGCTAATCGGTTGCCTAACACCAGGCAACAGCAGGCGCAGAAATATCGCGGCCAGCTGGATAAGTCACAAACATGATCATGACAGGACATGATCCTGACAGAAGGAGGAAGTGTTTGTAGTTACGTGATGTGCATGAACCGCATCGTTGGAGGTGCCAGGGATGGACAGAGAAGACGTCAGACAGGTAAGATTGAGCCCCCCGCCCACCCCGCACAGGTTTACTGGGAGATATCCGGATAGCAACTTTACGGGTGTCTCCGGGATCCGGATTTGAGCATCACTAATCATCACCAAATGTGGCAACTTGCAGAAAACTACTGCGGGGCATATTTAAAATTATTTAACTATGCCGCCTAAGTATTCCCTCCTCCTCCCCTACAGCCATGCCAATCCTCACCAGTGATGCTCAAATCCACATTCGGGAGACACCCGGATCCCGGATAGTTGCTGTCCGGATATCTCTTATTAAACCTGTGTGGAGTGGGCGGGGGGGTCAATCTTACCTGTCTGACATCTTCTTTGTCCGTCCTTGGCGCCTACCACGATGCGGTCCACGCGGCGGTCACGTGACTACATACACTTCCTCCTTCCGGGTTGAAGGTGTGACGCTTGCGGGATAATCTCCACAGTCACTGTGCAATGTGCACGCTGACACAGAGGAGATCGTGCGCAAGCGCTGTACTGGGTGAATGTCCGCCAATCTAGTCGCCACCCATTCAAGAGCAGAACAGATAAAACGAGATAGCTAATCGCAAGAACCGTGATAGCAGACAGATAAACAGAACAGGACGAAACAGCAAGAAAGGAATAGAGGAACACACAGTAAAATAACAAAGTAAGGAAAAAAACAAACGCTAGCTAAACGCGAACTCCGCACTCATTCGCAACAGAGAACGCGTTTAAGACACGTTGACCGCGCGTTAGTCGCCCAGTGACAAGCGTGCCACCCTAACTACAACAAGTAATACAAATGAACACAAATAGAAAGAAACAGACAGAACGAACGCTTGCGAGAGCAAGCGATCAACACAGACAAACAGATAGCGTAAACACTTGCTAATCGGTTGCCTAACACCAGGCAACAGCAGGCGCAGAAATATCGCGGCCAGCAGGATAAGTCACAAACATGATCATGACAGGACATGATCCTGACAGAAGGAGGAAGTGTTTGTAGTTACGTGATGTGCATGAACCGCATCCAGTGGTGCTCAAATAACCCCTTTTTAAAATTCGAGTTTGGTCGAATTCGAATAGTAAATTATTCGAGGTCAGTCGAATATTCGAGTCGAATAATTTTTACTATTCGATTCGACATCGGACTTCGAGCTCACTATTCGAGTCGGTATTCGAGCTCATTATTCGAGCTGACTATTCGAATTGGCCTTAAATAGCTTCCAACACTTGTTTTGAGGGTGAATGATGCAAGAAACATCTTTTTTTCCAAGTAACAACAGCAAGTGATTATGTGGGGATGTTCCTTTAAAAAAAAAAGGTGGAAAGAGAAGTTGTGTCCAGAATTTAGTTCAGTACTGTATATACTTCTTCTTCTTCTTTATCTTCTATATCTTCTTCTTCTTCTTCTATAGCTTCTTCTTCTATATCTTCTTCTATATCTTCTTCTTCTATATTGTCTTCTTCTTCTTCGTCGTCTTCATCTTCTTCTTCTTCATCTTCTTCATCATCATCTTCTTCTTCATCATCCTCTTCTTCTTCATCTTCTTCTTCATCTTCTTCATCTTCTTCTTCTTCATCTTCTTCATCTTCTTCTTCATCTTCTTCATCTTCTTCAACTTCTTCTTCTTCATCTTCTTCTTCATCATCTTCTTCTTCTCCTTCTTCTTCTTCTTCTTCTTCTTCTTCTTCTTCATCTTCTTCATCTTCTTCAACTTCTTCTTCTTCATCTTCTTCTTCATCATCTTCTTCTTCTCCTCCTCCTCCTTCTTCTTCTTCTTCTCCTTCTTTTTCTATATCGTCTTCTTCTTCTTCACTTATTTCTCTTTTCAATTTTTTTTTTAAAGAAATGCAGCTATTTTTGAGCGTAACAAATAGCTGGTGGCGCACGCATGTTGGAAGCGCCATTGTATGTGCTCCCTGGCAGTGGAAACACACAGACAGCAGGAGGTAAATTCAGCAGCAGGAGGAGGAGGATGAGTGTGTGGCAGCAGGCAGTCAATGAGTCAGGCAGCGTGACATAATAGCCCTGGTACCTAGCGGTGATACCAGGGCTGTAAATAAACACAGCAGGCAGGAGGTCCCAGACAGCGGTCGTGCAGCCCACATCGTGTCCAATACACAACTGGGACAACACAGTTTTCAACCCGGGCACCTCAGAAAAATTAAACGTTTTTTTTTTTTTAATGGTTTTTTGGTTTTGTTTGTACAACCAATTACACAGATATATAGCTATTGTTTGACGTAATAGTTGGTGGCAGAGTGGCAGCAGAAGGTAATTCTGTGTACCCTGGCAGTGGGAAACACAGACCGACAGCAGCAGCAGCGGGAGGAATGGAGGAGTAATTATGTGAGCAGCTATTGTTTGACGACGTAATAGCTGGTGGCAGAGTGGCAGCAGAAGGTAATTCTGTGTACCCTGGCAGTGGGAAACACAGACAGACAGCAGCAGGAGGAATGGAGGAGTAGTGTGAGTGTGGCAGCAGGCAGGCAGCGTGACATAATAGTCCTGGTACCTAGCGGTGATACCAAGGCTGTAAATAAACACAGCAGGCAGGAGGTCCCAGACAGCGGTTGTGCAGCCCACATCGTGTCCAATACACAACTGGGACAACACAGTTTTCAACCCGGGCACCTCAGAAAAATTAAACCTTTTTTTTTTTAATGGTTTTTTGGTTTTGTTTGTACAACCAATTACACAGATATATAGCTATTGTTTGACGTAATACCTGGTGGCAGAGTGGCAGCAGAAGGTAATTCTGTGTACCCTGGCAGTGGGAAACACAGACAGACAGCAGCAGCAGCAGGAGGAATGGAGGAGTAGTGTGAGCAGCTATTGTTTGACGTAATAGCTGGTGGCAGAGTGGCAGCAGAAGGTAATTCTGTGTACCCTGGCAGTGGGAAACACAGACAGACAGCAGCAGGAGGAATGGAGGAGTAGTGTGAGTGTGGCAGCAGGCAAGCAGCGTGACATAATAGCCCTGGTACCTAGCGGTGATACCAGGGCTGTAAATAAACACAGCAGGCAGGAGGTCCCAAACAGCGGTCGTGCAGCCCACATCGTGTCCAATACACAACTGGGACAACACAGTTTTCAACCCGGGCACCTCAGAAAAATTAAACCTTTTTTTTTTTAATGGTTTTTTAGTTTTGTTTGTACAACCAATTACACAGATATATAGCTATTGTTTGATGTAATAGCTGGTGGCAGAGTGGCAGCAGAAGGTAATTCTGTGTACCCTGGCAGTGGGAAACACCGACCGACAGCAGCAGCAGCGGGAGGAATGGAGGAGTAATTATGTGAGCAGCTATTGTTTGACGACGTAATAGCTGGTGGCAGAGTTGCAGCAGAAGGTAATTCTGTGTACCCTGGCAGTGGGAAACACAGACAGACAGCAGCAGGAGGAATGGAGGAGTAGTGTGAGTGTGGCAGCAGGCAGGCAGCGTGACATAATAGCCCTGGTACCTAGCGATGATACCAGGGCTGTAAATAAACACAGCAGGCAGGAGGTCCCAGACAGCGGTCGTGCAGCCCACATCGTGTCCAATACACAACTGGGACAACACAGTTTTCAACCCGGGCACCTCAGAAAAATTAAACCTTTTTTTTTTAAATGGTTTTTTGGTTTTGTTTGTACAACCAATTACACAGGATATATAGCTATTGTTTGGCGTAATAGCTGGTGGCAGAGTGGCAGCAGAAGGTAATTCTGTGTACCCTGGCAGTGGGAAACACAGACAGACAGCAGCAGCAGCAGGAGGAATGGAGGAGTAGTGTGAGCAGCTATTGTTTGATGTAATAGCTGGTGGCAGAGTGGCAGCAGAAGGTAATTCTGTGTACCCTGGCAGTGGGAAACACAGACAGACAGCAGCAGGAGGAATGGAGGAGTAGTGTGAGTGTGGCAGCAGGCAGGCAGCGTGACATAATAGCCCTGGTACCTAGCGGTGATAACAGGGCTGTAAATAAACACAGCAGGCAGGAGGTCCCAGACAGCGGTCGTGCAGCCCACATCGTCTCCAATACACAACTGGGACAACACAGTTTTCAACCCGGGCACCTCAGAAAAATTAAACCTTTTTTTTTTTAATGGTTTTTTGGTTTTGTTTGTACAACCAATTACACAGATATATAGCTATTGTTTGACGTAATAGCTGGTGGCAGAGTGGCAGCAGAAGGTAATTCTGTGTACCCTGGCAGTGGGAAACACAGACAGACAGCAGAAGGGCAGTACACAGCAGCCCACTGTAGGTGTAAAATGTGTGGCTGCAGGCGACGTAATAGTCAAAGTGAACCAGGCTGGCTTAGTGAGCAGGAGCCAGGAGGTGGTAAAGGGTGGTAAGGCACATTAACGATGGTTCTAAGTTCCGGCAGCCAGTTCATGTCCCCCTCTCGCCGACAACAGGGGCCAGGAACTCGCCTTCCACCCACGCCTGGTTCATCTTGAGAAACGTCAGTCTGTCCACAGACTTGTGAGACAGACGTGAGCGTTTCTCGGTGACCACGCCACCAGCTGCACTGAAGCAGCGCTCGGACAGCACGCTGGAAGGGGGGCAGGACAGCACTTCCAGGGCGTACTGCGCCAGCTCGCTCCAGATCTCCAGGCGCTTGACCCAATACTCCATGGGATCAACAGGGGCATCGCTGTCAAGCCCGCTGTAGGACCCCATGTAGTCAGCCACCATGCGGGTCAGGCGCTGGCTGTGACCGGAGGAGGATGCTGCTGCATGCACCTCCTCTCTAGTCACTGCTGCCGGAGCCTCTACAGTCCTGTAGAGCTCGTGGCTGAGAGACAGCAGGTCTGTGGGGCGCTTGCTGCTGGATGCAGGCACCTGCTGCTGCCTCTGTGCTGGCTGAACAGTGGGGGTGGAAGGCTGGGGGAAGGCTTCCTCCAAGCGCTCAACAAGGGCCTGCTGCAAGCTCCTTATTTGTTGCGCTGGGTCTCCTCCTGCAGGCGGCAGGAACTCAACTTCCCCTTGAAGCGTGGGTCCAACATCATGCTGATCCAGATGTCCTCCCTCTGCTTCATCTGGATCACCCTGGGGTCCTTGCGCAGGCACGCCAGCATGTGCGCTGCCATTGGGAAGAGGCGGGCCACGTGTGCTGGCACATCGATGGCAGTGCTGTCCTCATCCTCCTCCTCTGCCTCGTCAGCCTCATTCTCTCTCCACCCCCGCACCAACTCAGCTGCACTGTGCTGATCCCCCTCATCAGCAGCAAGGTCAGGGACCTCCACCAAGTCCTCCTCCTCCTCCCCCTCAGAGGTGGACTGTGCAGCTGCTTGCCGCTCCTGCTGGTCCAAGGCTGCCGCTCCCTGTTCCAGCAAAGCATCGAGGGCCCTGTTCAGCAGACAAACCAGGGGCACCCACTCGCAGACCATAGCATGGTCCCTGCTCACCATGTTAGTGGCCTGCAGAAAGGGAGCCAGCACTAAGCACACCTGCTGCATGTGCCTCCAGTCATCATCGGGGACGATGGACGGGATGTTGCTGGTCTTGTCCCTTCTCTGAGCGGCGGAAACAGTGGCCAGGGCAAGGTACTGGTTGACAGCGTGCTTCTGTTCAACCAGACGCTCCAACATCGCCAGGGTGGAGTTCCAGCGAGTCGGAACGTCAATGAGCAGCCGATGGCGTGGCAGCTTCAGCTCCTTTTGCACGTCTTCCAGGCTCGCACAGGCTGCAGCCGAGCGCCGGAAGTGACGCACAACGTTCCTTGCCGTTTCCAGCAGTTCGCCCATCCCCTGGTAGGTGCGCAAGAACTTCTGCACCACTAGGTTCAGCACGTGGGCAAGACAGGGGATGTGGGTCAGGTTTCCCCTGTCTATTGCGGCAACCAGATTGGCCCCATTGTCGGCCACCACCTCTCCGACTCTGAGGCCTCTGGGGGTAAGCCAAATCCTCTCCTGCTCCTGGAGTTTGGCCAACACATGGGTTGCCGTCAGCTTGGTCTTCCCAAGGCTGACCAACTGCAGCAGAGCTTGGCAGTGGCGGGCCTTCACGCTGCTGCTGAGGCGGGGGGGTTTGGCCAGGTGTGCCAGAGGATGGAAGAGGATCGGAGGAACCTGCTGCAGTTCCCCTGACCCTGCGGGGGGGGGGCACCACCCACTGTGTTGCTGCTGCTGCTGCTGTGCCCGCTGCTGCTCTCCCATCCTCACCCCCTTCCACCAAGCTAACCCAGTGGACAGTGAAAGACAGGTAGCGGCCTGTCCCGAAGCGGCTGCTCCAGGAGTCCATGGTGACGTGGACCCTTTCACCAACCGCGTGCTCCAGCCCTCGCTCCACATTGGCCATCACAAAGCGGTGCAGTGCAGGAATGGCCTTGCGGGCGAAAAAGTGTCTGCTGGGGAGCTGCCAGTCTGGGGCTGCACAAGCAAGCAGCGCACGCATGTCGCTCCCCTCCTGCACGAGCGTGTACGGCAGGAGTTGGGAGCACATGGCCCGTGCCAGCAAGCCGTTCAGCTTCCGCACGCGACGGATGCTGGGAGGCAGAGCCCTAACCACCCCCTGGAAGGACTCGCTCAAAAGGCTCTGGCGTGGCCTTTTGCTGGCACGGGAATCAGCAGACACAGCAGAGGAGGCCACTGAGGACTGGCTGCCAGAACAGGCCTCAGTGTCGGCGGCAGGAGTTGCAGAGGGGGGAGGAGCAGTGCGTTTCCGCACTCCTGCTGGTGCTGCTGGAGGAGCAGGAGGGCGGGTGGCTGCTGTTGCTGCTGCTGCTGCTGCTGAAGGCTGTGCAGTGATGGGTGTGGTGCCACTGCCAGCACCAGATGCCTTCAGCCTCTGGAACTCCTCATGCTGGTGGAAATGTTTCGCAGCAAGGTGGTTGATGAGCGAGCTGGTGCTGAACTTTAAGGGGTCTGCACCTCTGCTCAACTTCCGCTGACAGTGGTTGCAAGTGGCGTACTTGCTGTACACTGTGGGCATGGTGAAAAAGCGCCAGATTGGTGACAAAAATAACCCCCTACGGCATGGAACCGCTGCTGCCTGTCTCCCAGTGGTGGTTGGGGGCGGGGCTTGGGTGCGGCTGGTGGTGGTACTGGCAGATGCTGCTGCTGCTGAGCCTGAGACACCAGCAGGCTGTGGGACCTGCCTACTGCTGCCAATGCTTGCAATGATGCGCCTCCTTGCAAGGCCCACAAGCGCATCCTCCTCCTCCTAAGAGCTGCTGATGACGACATCCCCTGGAGGTGGTGGCACCCAGTCTCTGTCTGTCACCGTGTCATCATCATCCTCCCCCTCCTGAAACATGTCCTGCTGGGATGATGACCCCCCAAACTCCTCTCCTGATGCATGGATGGGCTGCTTGACTGTCGCCACAGTCTTGCTGTCCAATCCCTCATCCCCCAAAGTGCCCATCAGCATCTCCTCCTCCAAATCGCCAACAACAGCAGACAATTGACTCATCATGCCTGGGGTCAAAAGAGTGCTGAGTGACAGGTCGGCGACTGACGGTGAACTGGCCTCCTCCCCAGGCCCTGCTGGGCGGCTGCTGCGAACAGGGGTGGTGGTGGTGGTGAGGGTGGAGGCCTCGGATGCAGAGCTGATGGCGGGCTGCTCATCCTCCGTCATCAGTTGCACCACAGTGTCTGCATCCTTTTCCTCAATGGGACGTTTCCGACCCGGCTGGAGGAAAATCGGAGCAGGTGCTACACGCTGCTGCTGCTGTGTCTCTGCAGCGTGAGTTGCAGATGCTCCTGCTGGGCGGCGCCCAAGGCGTCCACGGCCAGTGGCTATGGGAGGAATGTTAGCCACTGACGCTGCTGCTGCGGAACTGTGCATGGTGGCGCGTCCGCGGCTTGCCACAATGCTGCTCCCTCTCCTCCTGATTCCCTTGCTGCCCTTCCCCTTGCTCAAACCGCGCTGGCTGCCACTTCCAGACATCTTCGATGTTTTGGGCGTAAACACAAAAGTTTTTGAAAAGGGCGGGTGAAAAGTGGGGTACTTTAATGGAGTGGGTTGGTGGGTGAGGTGACTGAGTGAGTGTCCCGACTCCCTAGTACAGTAAGTAAGTAGTAACAGTCAGGAAGTACAACTAGCAGTTACAATAATCAGTAGTAATCACAAGGAAATAGAGTGTGTGTACACTACAGACAGTGAGTGCACACACGCGCAAACACGCGCAGGAGCTGGCCTATGAACAGAGACTGAGTGAGTGTCCCTAGTACAGTAAGTAAGTAGTAACAGTCAGGAAGTACAACTAGAAGTTACAATAATCAGTAGTAATCACAAGGAAATAGAGTGTGTGTACACTACAGACAGTGAGTGCACGCCCGCGCAAACACGCGCAGGAGCTAGCCTATGAACAGAGCGTGAGTGAGTGTCCCTAGTACAGTAAGTAAGTAGTAACAGTCAGGAAGTACAACTAGAAGTTACAATAATTAGTAGTAATCACAAGGAAATAGAGTGTGTGTACACTACAGACAGTGAGTGCACGCACGCGCAAACACGCGCAGGAGCTGGCCTATGAACAGAGAGTGAGTGAGTGTCCCTAGTACAGTAAGTAAGTAGTAACAGTCAGGAAGTACAACTAGCAGTTACAATAATCAGTAGTAATCACAAGGAAATAGAGTGTGTGTACACTACAGACAGTGAGTGCACGCACGCGCAAATACGCGCAGGAGCTGGCCTATGAACAGAGACTGAGTGAGTGTCCCTAGTACAGTAAGTAAGTAGTAACAGTCAGGAAGTACAACTAGAAGTTACAATAATCAGTAGTAATCACAAGGAAATAGAGTGTGTGTACACTACAGACAGTGAGTGCACGCCCGCGCAAACACGCGCAGGAGCTAGCCTATGAACAGAGAGTGAGTGAGTGAGTGTCCCTAGTACAGTAAGTAAGTAGTAACAGTCAGGAAGTACAACTAGAAGTTACAATAATCAGTAGTAATCACAAGGAAATAGAGTGTGTGTACACTACAGACAGTGAGTGCACGCACGCGCAAACACGCGCAGGAGCTGGCCTATGAACAGAGAGTGAGTGAGTGTCCCTAGTACAGTAAGTAAGTAGTAACAGTCAGGAAGTACAACTAGCAGTTACAATAATCAGTAGTAATCACAAGGAAATAGAGTGTGTGTACACTACAGACAGTGAGTGCACGCACGCGCAAACACGCGCAGGAGCTAGCCTATGAACAGAGAGTGAGTGAGTGTCCCTAGTACAGTAAGTAAGTAGTAACAGTCAGGAAGTACAACTAGAAGTTACAATAGTCAATCAGTAATCAGAAGGAAATAGAGTGTGTGTACACAGACAGTGAGTGCACGCACACGCAGGAGCTAGTAGCCTATGAACAGTGACTGAGTGAGTGTCCCTACTACAGTAAGTAAGTAGTAACTGTCAGGAAGTACAACTAGAAATTACAATAATCAATCAGTAATCAGAAGGAAATAGAGTGTGTGTACACAGACAGTGAGTGCACGCACACGCAGGAGCTAGTAGCCTATGAACAGTGACAGTGAGTGTCCTAGTACAGTTACAGTATATAACTACAATACAAAATACAATCACTCAGTAGTAAAGGGCAGCAGAAATACTGGTATAGAGATGAGAAATAAACTAACAGAGGACAGGAGGACAGCTGCCCGCACAGGCAGGCCCTTAGGCCTAAAGCTGTAAGCCTGCAGCAGCTGTCTATGTAACACAAAAGCTACTAACTAAAATACAATGTCTATCTAACTAACAACAATATAGGTGTGTATAGGAGGTGTATGTGAGCAAAAACGCTAGGTAAATGACCACAATAGAGCTCTTGCTAAGCCAAAGCACAAAGGAGCAGATCTCTCTCTGTACAAGTCTCAGGCAAGGACGGAAAAACCTAAAATGGCGGCCGCTATTTATAGGGTAGGGGCTGGCCAGGGTCCCCCTCTGTGATTGGCTGCCGTCAGAGGGCCTGGGAGCCCTCTGATTGGCTCTAAGGACATCAATCTGGGCTATGACGCTATTCGAGCTCGGTATTCGAGCTCGAATAGTGCCGTTTGCTCGAATAGCTCGAATAGTGAATGGGCTATTCGAGTTTACTCGAATAGCCCATTCGAATAGCTCCAGCTATTCGGAGCTCGAATACCGAGCTCGAATAGCTCAAAAAGAGCTCGAATATTCGAGCTACTCGAATATTCGAGCTCTGTTGAGCACCACTGACCGCATCGTTTGAGGTGCCAGGGATGGACAGAGAAGACGTCAGACAGGTAAGATTGAGCCCCCCGCCCACCCCGCACAGGTTTACTGGGAGATATCCAGATGGCAACTTTATGGATGTCTCCGGGATCCGAATTTGAGCATCACTAATCGTCACCAAATGTGGCAACTTGCAGAAAACTACTGCGGGGCATATTTAAAATTATTTAACTATGCCGCCTAAGTATGGCCTCCTCATCCCCTACAGCCATGCCAATCCTCACCAGTGATGCTCAAATCCACATTCGGAAGACACCCGGATAGTCGCTGTCCAGATATCTCTTATTAAACCTGTGTGGGGTGGGCGGGGGGGTCAATCTTACCTATCTGACATCTTCTTTGTCCGTCCTTGGCGCCTACCACGATGCGGTCCACGCGGCGGTCACGTGACTACATACATTTCCTCCTTCCGGGTTGAAGGTGTGACACTTGCGGGATAATCTCCACAGTCAGTGTGCAATGCGCACGCTGACACAGAGGAGATCGTGCGCAAGCGCTGTACTGGGTGAATGTCTGCCAATCTAGTCGCCACCCATTCAAGAGCAGAACAGATAAAACGAGATAGCTAATCGCAAGAACCGCGATAGCAGACAGATAAACAGAACAGGATGAAACAGCAAGAAAGGAATAGAGGAACACACAGTAAAATAACAAAGTAAGGAAAAAAACAAACGCTAGCTAAACGCGAACTCCGCACTTATTCGCAACAGAGAACGCGTTTAAGACACGATCACCGCGCGTTAGTCGCCCAGTGACAAGCGTGCCACCCTAACTACAACAAGTAATACAAATGAACACAAATAGAAAGAGACAGACAGAATGAACGCTTGCGAGAGCAAGCGATCAACACAGACAAACAGATAGCGTAAACACTTGCTAATCGGTTGCCTAAAACCAGGCAACAGCAGGCTCAGAAATATCGCGGCCAGCAGGATAAGTCACAAACATGATCATGACAGGACATGATTATGACAGAAGGAGGAATTGTTTGTAGTTACGTGATGTGCATGAACCGCATCGTTGGAGGTGCCAGGGATGGACAGAGAAGACGTCAGACAGGTAAGATTGAGCCCCCGCCCACCCCGCACAGGTTTACTGGGAGATATCCGGATGGCAACTTTACGGGTGTCTCCGGGATCCGGATTTCAGCATCACTAATCGTCACCAAATGTGGCAACTTGCAGAAAACTACTGCGGGCATATTTAAAATTATTTAACTATGCCGCCTAAGTATGGCCTCCTCCTCCCCTACAGCCATGCCAATCCTCACCAGTGATGCTCAAATCCACATTCGGGAGACACCCGGATAGTTGCTGTCTGGATATCTCTTATTAAACCTGTGTGGGGTGGGCGGGGGAGTCAATCTTACCTGTCTGACATCTTCTTGGTCCGTCCTTGGCGCCTACCACGATGCGGTCCACGCGGCGGTCACGTGACTACATACACTTCCTCCTTCCGGGTTGAAGGTGTGACGCTTGCGGGATAATCTCCACAGTCAGTGTGCAATGCGCACGCTGACACAGAGGAGATCGTGCGCAAGCGCTGTACTGGGTGAATGTCCGCCAATCTAGTTGCCACCCATTCAAGAGCAGTACAGATAAAACGAGATAGCTAATCGCAAGAACCGCGATAGCAGACAGATAAACAGAACAGGACATAACAGCAAGAAAGGAATAGAGGAACACACAGTAAAATAACAAAGTAAGGAAAAAAACAAACGCTAGCTAAACGCGAACTCCGCACTCATTCGCAACAGAGAAAGCATTTAAGACACGATCACTGCGCGTTAGTCGCCCAGTGACAAGCGTGCCACCCTAACTACAACAAGTAATACAAATGAACACAAATAGACAGAGACAGACAGAATGAACGCTTGCGAGAGCAAGCGATCAACACAGACAAACAGATCGCGTAAACACTTGCTAATCGGTTGCCTAACACCAGGCAACAGCAGGCGCAGAAATATCGCGGCCAGCAGGATAAGTCACAAACATGATCATGACAGGACATGATCCTGACAGAAGGAGGAAGTGTTTGTAGCTACGTGATGTGCATGGACCGCATCGTTGGAGGTGCCAGGGATGGACAAAGAAGACGTGAGACAGGTAAGATTGAGCTCCCCGCCCACCCTGCACAGGTTTACTGGGAGATATCCGGATAGCAACTATCCGGGTGTCTCCGGGATCCGGATTTGAGCATCACTAACCGTCACCAAATGTGGCAACTTGCAGAAAACCACTGCGGGGCATATTTAAAATTATTTAAATATGCCACCTAAGAATGACCTCCTCCTCCCCTACAGCCATGCTTATCCTCACCAAATGTGGCAATCTGCAGAGTACCACTCGGACGTAGTTAAAATGATTTAAAGATACCGCCTAAGTATGGCCTCCTCCTCCCCAACAGCCATGCCAATCCTCACCAAATGTGGCAATCTGCAGAGTACCACTCAGGGGCATATTTAAAATTATTTAACTATGCCGCCTAAGTATGGCCTCCTCCTCCCCTACAGCCATGCCAATCCTCACCAGTGATGCTCAAATCCACATTCGGGATAGTTGCTGTCCGGATATCTCTTAGTAAACCTGTGTGTGTTGGGTCAATCTTACCTGTCTGACGTCTTCTTCGTCCGTCCTTGGAGTCTACCACGATGCGGTCCACGCCGCGGTCACGTGACTACATACACTTCTTCCTTCCGGGTTCAAGGTGTGACACTTGCGGGATAATCTCCACAGTCAGTGTGCAATGCGCACGCTGACACAGAGGAGATCGTGCGCAAGCGCTGTACGAGAAATAGGGATTTCCCCAAATATAGTGGAGGAGTGGAAACAGACACAAGGGGGAGTTGTGGAGCACAGAGCAACCGTGCCTCTGTGCGACCAACAAATCCCAATGAACAATGGCTGCATGGTGCAAACACAGCGCAGCGCGTAACCTGCACAACTCAGAAAGGAGCAAGGACAGACTGGGTGAATGTCCGCCAATCTAGTCGCCACCTATTCAAGAGCAGGACAGATAGAACGAGATAGCTAATCGCAAGAACCGCGATAGCAGACAGATAAACAGAACAGGACGAAACAGCAAGAAAGGAATAGAGGAACACACAGTAAAATAACAAAGTAAGGAAAAAAAAACGCTAGCTAAACACAAACTCCGCACTCATTCGCAACAGAGAACGCGTTTAAGACACGATCACCGCGCGTTAGTCGCCCAGTGACAAGCGTGCCACCCTAACTACAACAAGTAATACA
The DNA here is from genome assembly GCF_040937935.1 of Hyperolius riggenbachi. Taxonomy (NCBI): domain Eukaryota; kingdom Metazoa; phylum Chordata; class Amphibia; order Anura; family Hyperoliidae; genus Hyperolius; species Hyperolius riggenbachi. Next base: position 81,040,911 of record NC_090651.1, read on the forward strand.
AATCAACACAAATGGACAGAGACAGACAGAATGAACGCTTGCGAGAGCAAGCGATCAACACAGACAAAACAGATAGCGTAAACACTTGCTAATCGGTTGCCTAACACCAGGCAACAGCAGGCGCAGAAACATCGTGGCCAGCAGGATAAGTCACAAACATGATCATGACAGGAAATGATCCTGACAGAAGGAGGAAGTGTTTGTAGTTACGTGATGCGCATGGACCGCATCGTTGGAGGCGCCAGGGATGGACAAAGAAGACGTCAGACAGGTAAGATTGAGCCCCCCGCCCACCCCGCACAGGTTTACTGGGAGATATCCGGATAGCAACTATACGGGTGTCTCCGGGATCCGGATTTGAGCATCACTAATCGTCACCAAATGTGGCAACTTGCAGAAAACCATTGCGGGGCATATTTAAAATTATTTAAATATGCCACCTAAGAATGGCCTCCTCCTCCCCTACAGCCATGCTTATCCTCACCAAATGTGGCAATCTGCAGAGTACCACTCGGGCATAGTTAAAATGATTTAAACATACCGCCTAAGTATGGCCTCCTCCTCCCCTACAGCCATGCCAATCCTCACCAAATGTGGCAATCTGCAGAGTACCACTCAGGGGCGTATTTAAAATGATTAAAATATGCCGCCCAGGTATGGCCTCCTCCTCCCCTACAGCCAAGCCAATCCTCACCAGTGATGCTCAAATCCGGATCCGGGAGACACACGGATAGTTGCTATCCAGATATCTCTTAGAAAACCTGTGCACGGTGGGTGGGTCAATATTGTCTGTCTGACGTCTTCTTCGTCCGTCCCTGGCGCCTGCCATGATGCGATCCTTGAGGTGGTCTCGTGACTACAAACACTTCCTCCTTCTGGGTTGAAGGAGGAAGTGTTTGTGGGAGATACCCAGATAGCAACTATACGGGTGTCTCCGGGATCCGGATTTGAGCATCACTAATCATCACCAAATGTGGCAACTTGCAGAAAACTACTGCGGGGCATATTTAAAATTATTTAACTATGCCGCCTAAGTATGGCCTCCTCCTCCCCTACAGCCATGCCAATCCTCACCAGTGATGCTCAAATCCACATTCGGGAGACACCCGGATAGTTGCTGTCCGGATATCTCTTTTTAAACCTGTGTGGGGTGGGCGGGGGGGTCAATCTTTCCTGTCTGACATCTTCTTTGTCCGTCCTTGGCGCCTACCACGATGCGGTCCACGCGGCGGTCACGTGACTACATACACTTCCTCCTTCCGGGTTGAAGGTGTGACGCTTGCGGGATAATCTCCACAGTCAGTGTGCAATGCGCACGCTGACACAGAGGAGATCGTGCGCAAGCGCTGTACTGGGTGAATGTCCGCCAATCTAGTCGCCACCCATTCAAGAGCAGAACAGATAAAACGAGATAGCTAATCGCAAGAACCGTGATAGCAGACAGATAAACAGAACAGGACGAAACAGCAAGAAAGGAATAGAGGAACACACAGTAAAATAACAAAGTAAGGAAAAAAACAAACGCTAGCTAAACGCGAACTCCGCACTCATTCGCAACAGAGAACGCGTTTAAGACACGATCACCGCGCGTTAGTCGCCCAGTGACAAGCGTGCCACCCTAACTACAACAAGTAATACAAATGAACACAAATAGACAGAGACAGACAGAAACAGCAAGAAAGGAATAGAGGAACACACAGTAAAATAACAAAGTAAGGAAAAAAACAAACGCTAGCTAAAGGCGAACTCCGCACTCATTCGCAACAGAGAACGCGTTTAAGACACGATCACCGCGCGTTAGTCGCCCAGTGACAAGCGTGCCACCCTAACTACAACAAGTAATACAAATGAACACAAATAGACCGAGACAGACAGAAACAGCAAGAAAGGAATAGAGGAACACACAGTAAAATAACAAAGTAAGGAAAAAAACAAACGCTAGCTAAACGCGAACTCCGCACTCATTCGCAACAGAGAACGCATTTAAGACACGATCACCGCGCGTTAGTCGCCCAGTGACAAGCGTGCCACCCTAACTACAACAAGTAATACAAATGAACACAAATAGACAGAGACAGACAGAATGAACGCTTGCAAGAGCAAGCGATCAACACAGACAAACAGATAGCGTAAACACTTGCTAATCGGTTGCCTAACACCAGGCAACAGCAGGCGCAGAAATATCGCGGCCAGCAGGATAAGTCACAAACATGATCATGACAGGACATGATCCTGACAGAAGGAGGAAGTTTTTGTAGTTATGCGATGTGCATGAACCGCATCGTTGGAGGCGCCAGGGATGGACAGAGAACACGTCAGACAGGTAATATTGAGCCCCCCGCCCACCCTGCACAGGTTTACTGGGAGATATCCGGATAGCAACTATCCGGGTGTCTCCGGGATCCGGATTTGGGCATCACTAACCGTCACCAAATGTGGCAACTTGCAGAAAACCACTGCGGGGCATATTTAAAATTATTTAAAAATGCCACCTAAGAATGACCTCCTCCTCACCTACAGCCATGCTTATCCTCACCAAATGTGGCAATCTGCAGAGTACCACTCGGGCGTAGTTAAAATGATTTAAACATACCGCCTGAGTATGGCCTCCTCCTCCCCAACAGCCATGCCAATCCTCACCAAATGTGGCAATCTGCAGAGTACCACTCAGGGGGGGAATTTAAAATGATTTAAATATGCCGCCCAAGTATGGCCTCCTCCTCCCCTACAGCCAAGCCAATCCTCACCAGTGATGCTCAAATCCGGATCCGGGAGACACACGGATAGTTGCTATCCAGATATCTCTTAGTAAACCTGTGCGCGGTGGGTGGGTGGATCAATATTACCTGTCTGACGTCTTTTTCGTCCGTCCCTGGCGCCTGCCATGATGCGGTGCTTGTGACATTCTCGAGACTACAAACACTTCCTCCTTCCGGGTTGAAGGAGGAAGTGTTTGTAGTCAAGTGATGTGCATGAACCGCATCATTGGAGGTGCCAGGGATGGACAAACAAGACGTCAGACAGGTAATATTGAGCCCACCGCCCACCCAGCACAGGTTTACTGGGAGATATCTGCATGGAAACTATACGGGTGTCTCCGGGATCCGGATTTGAGCATCACTAATCGTCACCAAATGTGGCAACTTGCAGAAAACTACTGTGGGGCATATTTAAAATTATTTAACTATGCCACCTAAGTATGGCCTCCTCCTCCCCTACAGCCATGCCAATCCTCACCAGTGATGCTCAAATCCACATTCGGGAGACACCCGGATAGTTGCTGTCCGGATAACTCTTATTAAACCTGTGTGGGGTGGGCGGGGGGGTCAATCTTACCTGTCTGACATCTTCTTTGTCCGTTCTTGGTGCCTACCACGATGCGGTCCACGCGGCGGTCACGTGACTACATACACTTCCTCCTTCCGGGTTGAAGGTGTGACGCTTGCGGGATAATCTCCACAGTCAGTGTGCAATGCGCACGCTGACACAGAGGAGATCGTGCGCAAGCGCTGTACTGGGTGAATGTCCGCCAATCTAGTCGCCACCCATTCAAGAGCAGAACAGATAAAACGAGATAGCTAATCGCAAGAACCGTGATAGCAGACAGATAAACAGAACAGGACGAAACAGCAAGAAAGAAATAGAGGAACAAACAGTACAATAATAAAGTAAGGAAAAAAACAAACGCTAGCTAAATGCGAACTCCGCACTCATTCGCAACAGAGAACGTGTTTAAGACACGATCACCGCGCGTTAGTCGCCCAGTGAAGAGCGTGCCACCCTAACTACAACAAGTAATACAAATGAACACAAATAGACAGAGACAGACAGAAACAGCAAGAAAGGAATAGAGGAACACACAGTAAAACAACAAAGTAAGGAAAAAAACGAACGCTAGCTAAACGCGAACTCCGCACTCATTCGCAACAGAGAACGCGTTTAAGACACGATCACCGCGCGTTAGTCGCCCAGTGACAAGCGTGCCACCCTAACTACAACAAGTAATACAAATGAACACAAATAGACAGAGACAGACAGAATGAATGCTTGCGAGAGCAAGCGATCAACACAGACAAACAGATAGCGTAAACACTTGCTAATCGGTTGCCTAACACCAGGCAACAGCAGGCGCAGAAATATCGCGGCCAGCAGGATAAGTCACAAACATGATCATGACAGGACATGATCCTGACAGAAGGAGGAAGTGTTTGTAGTTTCGTGATGTGCATGGACCGCATCGTTGGAGGCGCCAGGGATGGACAAAGAAGACTAGTGTTGGGCGAACACCTGGATGTTCGGGTTCGGGAAAGTTCGCCGAACATGGCCGCAATGTTCGGCATGTTCGGGCCGAACCCCGAACTCCCCGAACATCCCGCTTTTAGGGGCCCTATGGGGTCACAGGCATAAGGGGGGAGCATGCCCCGATCGCGGGGGGGGTCGGAAATTCCCCCCACCCCCTCCGCTAGCGCTCCCCCCTCTGCCCGCTTCCCCATACAAAAATTTCAAGAAGTACCTGTGTCCGGTGGTAGTGGGTGGCTGCCTGGCTGGCAGTGGGCGGCACTATGAAGTGACTGACTGAGGAGGAGGAGTCCGGAGAGTGACGCTTTGAGGGAGGCCGGGCAGTGGGCGGATCAGCAGTAGTACGGTACTACTGCTGAACCGCCCGCTGCCCGGCCTCCCTCAACGCGTCACTCTCCGGATTCCTCCTCCTCAGTCAGTCACTTCATAGTGCCGCCCACTGCCAGCCAGGCAGCCACCCACTACCACCGGACACAGGTACTTCTTGAAATTTTTGAATGGGGAAGCGGGCAGAGGGGGGAGCGCTAGCGGAGGGGGTGGGGGGAATTTCCGACCCCCCCCCCGCGATCGGGGCATGCTCCCCCCTTATGCCTGCGACCCCATAGGGGGGCAGTATTCGGCCGAACAGGGCCCTGTTCGGCCGAACAGGGGCCCTGTTCGGCCCTGTTCGGCGGCCATTAGAAGTTCGGGTCGAACCCGAACTTAAAAGGCCGAACACCATCAGGTGTTCGGCCGAACTCGAACATCACCCGAACAGGGTGATGTTCTGCAGAACCCGAACAGTGGCGAACACTGTTCGCCCAACACTAAAGAAGACGTGAGACAGGTAAGATTGAGCCCCCCGCCCACCCTGCACAGGTTTACTGGGAGATATCCGGATAGCAACTATCCGGGTGTCTCCGGGATCCGGATTTGAGCATCACTAACCGTCACCAAATGTGCCAACTTGCAGAAAACCACTGCGGGGCATATTTAAAATTATTTAAATATGCCACCTAAGAATGATCTCCTCCTCCCCTACTACAGCTATGCTTATCCTCACCAAATGTGGCAATCTGCAGAGTACCACTCGGGCGTAGTTAAAATGATTTAAACATACCGCCTAAGTATGGCCTCCTCCTCCCCAACAGCCATGCCAATCCTCACCAAATGTGGCAATCTGCAGAGTACCACTCAGGGGCGTATTTAAAATGATTTAAATATGCCGCCCAAGTATGGCCTCCTCCTCCCCTACAGCCAAGCCAATCCTCACCAGTAATGCTCAAATCCGGATCCGGGAGACACACGGTTAGTTGCTATCCAGATATCTCTTAGTAAACCTGTGCGCGGTGGGTGGGTGGATCAATATTACCTGTCTGACATCTTCTTCGTCCGTCCCTGGCGCCTGCCATGATGCGGTGCTTGTGGCGGTTTCGAGACTACAAACACTTCCTCCTTCCGGGTTGATCCTGACAGAAGGAGGAAGTTTTTGTAGTTATGTGATGTGCATGAACCGCATCGTTGGAGGCGCCAGGGATGGACAAACAAGACGTCAGACAGGTAATATTGAGCCCACCGCCCACCCAGCACAGGTTTACTGGGAGATATCTGGATGGAAACTATACGGGTGTCTCCGGGATCCGGATTTGAGCATCACTAATCGTCACCAAATGTGGCAACTTGCAGAAAACTACTGCGGGGCATATTTAAAATTATTTAACTATGCCGCCTAAGTATGGCCTCCTCCTCCCCTACAGCCATGCCAATCCTCACCAGTGATGCTCAAATCCACATTTGGGAGACACCCGGATAGTTGCTGTCCGGATATCTCTTATTAAACCTGTGTGGGGTGGGTCAATCTTACCTGTCTGACATCTTCTTTGTCCGTCCTTGGCTCCTACCACGATGCGGTCCACGCGGCGGTCACGTGACTACATACACTTCCTCCTTCCGGGTTGAAGGTGTGACGCTTGCGGGATAATCTCCACAGTCAGTGTGCAATGCGCACGCTGACACAGAGGAGATCGTGCGCAAGCGCTGTACTGGGTGAATGTCCGCCAATCTAGTCGCCACCCATTCAAGAGAAGAACAGATAAAACGAGATAGCTAATCGCAAGAACCGTGATAGCAGACAGATAAACAGAACAGGACGAAACAGCAAGAAAGGAATAGAGGAACACACAGTAAAATAACAAAGTAAGGAAAAAAACAAACGCTAGCTAAACGCGAACTCCGCACTCATTCGCAACAGAGAACGCGTTTAAGACACGATCACCGCGCGTTAGTCGCCCAGTGACAAGCGTGCCACCCTAACTACAACAAGTAATACAAATGAACACAAATAGACAGAGACAGACAGAAACAGCAAGAAAGAAATAGAGGAACACACAGTAAAATAACAAAGTAAGGAAAAAAACAAACGCTAGCTAAACGCGAACTCCGCACTCATTCGCAACAGAGAACGCGTTTAAGACACGATCACCGTGCGTTAGTCGCCCAGTGACAAGCGTGCCACCCTAACTACAACAAGTAATACAAATGAACACAAATAGACAGAGACAGACAGAAACAGCAAGAAAGGAATAGAGGAACACACAGTAAAATAACAAAGTAAGGAAAAAAACAAACGCTAGCTAAACGCGAACTCCGCACTCATTCGCAACAGAGAACGCGTTTAAGACACGATCACCGCGCGTTAGTCGCCCAGTGACAAGCGTGCCACCCTAACTAAAACAAGTAATACAAATGAACACAAATAGACAGAGACAGACAGAAACAGCAAGAAAGGAATAGAGGAACACACAGTAAAATAACAAAGTAAGGAAAAAAACAAACGCTAGCTAAACGCGAACTCCGCACTCATTCGCAACAGAGAACGCGTTTAAGACACGATCACCGCGCGTTAGTCGCCCAGTGACAAGCGTGCCACCCTAACTACAACAAGTAATACAAATGAACACAAATAGACAGAGACAGACAGAAACAGCAAGAAAGGAATAGAGGAACACACAGTAAAATAACAAAGTAAGGAAAAAAACAAACGCTAGCTAAACGCGAACTCCGCACTCATTCGCAACAGAGAACGCGTTTAAGACACGATCACCGTGCGTTAGTCGCCCAGTGACAAGCGTGCCACCCTAACTACAACAAGTAATACAAATGAACACAAATAGACAGAGACAGACAGAAACAGCAAGAAAGGAATAGAGGAACACACAGTAAAATAACAAAGTAAGGAAAAAAACAAACGCTAGCTAAACGCGAACTCCGCACTCATTCGCAACAGAGAACGCGTTTAAGACACGATCACCGCGCGTTAGTCGCCCAGTGACAAGCGTGCCACCCTAACTACAACAAGTAATACAAATGAACACAAATAGACAAAGACAGACAGAATGAACGCTTGCGAGAGCAAGCGATCAACACAGACAAACAGATAGCGTAAACACTTGCTAATCGGTTGCCTAACACCAGGCAACAGCAGGCGCAGAAATATCGCGGCCAGCAGGATAAGTCACAAACATAATTATGACAGGACATGATCCTGACAGAAGGAGGAAGTTTTTGTAGTTATGTGATGTGCATGAACCGCATCGTTGGAGGCGCCAGGGATGGACAGAGAAGACGTCAGACAGGTAAGATTGAGCCCCCCGCCCACCCTGCACAGGTTTACTGGGAGATATCCAGATAGCAACTATCCGGGTGTCTCCGGGATCCGGATTTGAGCATCACTAACCGTCACCAAATGTGGCAACTTACAGAAAACCACTGCGGGGCATATTTAAAATTATTTAAATATGCAACCTAAGAATGACCTCCTCCTCCCCTACAGCCATGCTTATCCTCACCAAATGTGGCAATCTGCAGAGTACCACTCGGGCGTAGTTAAAATGATTTAAACATACCGCCTAAGTATGGCCTCCTCCTCCCCAGCAGCCATGCCAATCCTCACCAAATGTGGCAATCTGCAGAGTACCACTCAGGGGCGTATTTAAAATGATTTAAATATGCCGCCCAAGTATGGCCTCCTCCTCCCCTACAGCCAAGCCAATCCTCACCAGTGATGCTCAAATCCGGATCCGGGAGACACACGGATAGTTGCTATCCAGATATCTCTTAGTAAACCTGTGCACGGTGGGTGGGTGGATCAACAGCAAGAAAGGAATAGAGGAACACACAGTAAAATAACAAAATAAGGAAAAAAACAAACGCTAGCTAAACGCGAACTCCGCACTCATTCGCAACAGAGAACGCGTTTAAGACACGATCACCGCGCGTTAGTCGCCCAGTGACAAGCGTGCCACCCTAACTACAACAAGGAATACAAATGAACACAAATAGACAGAGACAGACAGAAAAAGCAAGAAAGGAATAGAGGAACACACAGTAAAATAACAAAGTAAGGAAAAAAACAAACGCTAGCTAAACGCGAACTCCGCACTCATTCGCAACAGAGAACGCGTTTAAGACACGATCACCGCGCGTTAGTCGCCCAGTGACAAGCGTGCCACCCTAACTACAACAAGTAATACAAATGAACACAAATAGACAGAGACAGACAGAAACAGCAAGAAAGGAATAGAGGAACACACAGTAAAATAACAAAGTAAGGAAAAAAACAAACGCTAGCTAAACGCGAACTCCGCACTCATTCGCAACAGAGAACGCGTTTAAGACACGATCACCGTGCGTTAGTCGCCCAGTGACAAGCGTGCCACCCTAACTACAACAAGTAATACAAATGAACACAAATAGACAGAGACAGACAGAATGAACGCTTGCGAGAGCAAGCGATCAACACAGACAAACAGATAGCGTAAACACTTGCTAATCGGTTGCCTAACACCAGGCAACAGCAGGCGCAGAAATATCGCGGCCAGCAGGATAAGTCACAAACATGATCATGACAGGACATGATCCTGACAGAAGGAGGAAGTGTTTGTAGTTACGTGATGTGCATGGACCGCATAGTTGGAGGCACCAGGGATGGACAAAGAAGACGTGAGACAGGTAAGATTGAGCCCCCCGCCCACCCTGCACAGGTTTACTGGGAGATATCCGGATAGCAACTATCCGGGTGTCTCCGGGATCCGGATTTGAGCATCACTAACCGTCACCAAATGTGGCAACTTGCAGAAAACCACTGCGGGGCATATTTAAAATTATTTAAATATGCCACCTAAGAATGATCTCCTCCTCCCCTACTACAGCCATGCTTATCCTCACCAAATGTGGCAATCTGCAGAGTACCACTCGGGCGTAGTTAAAATGATTTAAACATACCGCCTAAGTATGGCCTCCTCCTCCCCAACAGCCATGCCAATCCTCACCAAATGTGGCAATTTGCAGAGTACCACTCAGGGGCATATTTAAAATGATTTAAATATGCCGCCCAAGTATGGCCTCCTCCTCCCCTACAGCCAAGCCAATCCTCACCAGTGATGCTCAAATCCGGATCCGGGAGACACACGGTTAGTTGCTATCCAGATATCTCTTAGTAAACCTGTGCGCGGTGGGTGGGTGGATCAATATTACCTGTCTGACGTCTTCTTCGTCCGTCCCTGGCGCCTGCCATGATGCGGTGCTTGTGGCGGTCTCGAGACTACAAACACTTCCTCCTTCCGGGTTGAAGGAGGAAGTGTTTGTAGTCAAGTGATGTGCATGAACCGCATCATTGGAGGTGCCAGGGATGGACAAACAAGACGTCAGACAGGTAATATTGAGCCCACCGCCCACCCAGCACGGGTTTACTGGGAGATATCTGGATGGAAACTATACGGGTGTCTCCGGGATCCAGATTTGAGCATCACTATCACTAATCGTCACCAAATGTGGCAACTTGCAGAAAACTACTGCGGGGCATATTTAAAATTATTTAACTATGCCGCCTAAGTATGGCCTCCTCCTCCCCTACAGCCATGCCAATCCTCACCAGTGATGCTCAAATCCACATTCGGGAGACACCCGGATAGTTGCTGTCCGGATATCTCTTATTAAACCTGTGTGGGGTGGGTGGGGGGGTCAATCTTACCTGTCTGACATCTTCTTTGTCCGTCCTTGGCTCCTACCACGATGCGGTCCACACGGCGGTCACGTGACTACATACACTTCCTCCTTCCGGGTTGAAGGTGTGATGCTTGCGGGATAATCTCCACAGTCAGTGTGCAATGCGCACGCTGACACAGAGGAGATCGTGCGCAAGCGCTGTACTGGGTGAATGTCCGTCAATCTAGTCGCCACCCATTCAAGAGCAGAACAGATAAAACGAGATAGCTAATCGCAAGAACCGTGATAGCAGACAGATAAACAGAACAGGACGAAACAGCAAGAAAGGAATAGAGGAACACACAGTAAAATAACAAAGTAAGGAAAAAAACAAACGCTAGCTAAACGCGAACTCCGCACTCATTCGCAACAGAGAACGCGTTTAAGACACGATCACCGCGCGTTAGTCGCCCAGTGACAAGCGTGCCACCCTAACTACAACAAGTAATACAAATGAACACAAATAGACAGAGACAGACAGAAACAGCAAGAAAGGAATAGAGGAACACACAGTAAAATAACAAAGTAAGAAAAAAAACAAAGGCTAGCTAAACGCAAACTCCGCACTCATTCGCAACAGAGAATGCGTTTAAGACACGATCACCGCGCGTTAGTCGCCCAGTGACAAGCGTGCCACCCTAACTACAACAAGTAATACAAATGAACACAAATAGACAGAGACAGAAAGAAACAGCAAGAAAGGAATAGAGGAACACACAGTAAAATAACAAAGTAAGGAAAAAAACAAACGCTAGCTAAACGCGAACTCCGCACTCATACGCAACAGAGAACGCGTTTAAGACACGATCACCGCGCGTTAGTCGCCCAGTGACAAGCGTGCCACCCTAACTAAAACAAGTAATACAAATGAACACAAATAGACAGAGACAGACAGAAACAGCAAGAAAGGAATAGAGGAACACACAGTAAAATAACAAAGTAAGGAAAAAAACAAACGCTAGCTAAACGCGAACTCCGCACTCATTCGCAACAGAGAACGCGTTTAAGACACGATCACCGCGCGTTAGTCGCCCAGTGACAAGCGTGCCACCCTAACTAAAACAAGTAATACAAATGAACACAAATAGACAGAGACAGACAGAAACAGCAAGAAAGGAATAGAGGAACACACAGTAAAATAACAAAGTAAGGAAAAAAACAAACGCTAGCTAAACGCGAACTCCGCACTCATTCGCAACAGAGAACGCGTTTAAGACACGATCACCGCGCGTTAGTCGCCCAGTGACAAGCGTGCCACCCTAACTACAACAAGTAATACAAATGAACACAAATAGACAGAGACAGACAGAAACAGCAAGAAAGGAATAGAGGAACACACAGTAAAATAACAAAGTAAGGAAAAAAACAAACGCTAGCTAAACGTGAACTCCGCACTCATTCGCAACAGAGAACGCGTTTAAGACACGATCACCGTGCGTTAGTCGCCCAGTGACAAGCGTGCCACCCTAACTACAACAAGTAATACAAATGAACACAAATAGACAAAGACAGACAGAATGAACGCTTGCGAGAGCAAGCGATCAACACAGACAAACAGATAGCGTAAACACTTGCTAATCGGTTGCCTAACACCAGGCAACAGCAGGCGCAGAAATATCGCGGCCAGCAGGATAAGTCACAAACATGATTATGACAGGACATGATCCTGACAGAAGGAGGAAGTTTTTGTAGTTATGTGATGTGCATGAACCGCATCGTTGGAGGCGCCAGGGATGGACAGAGAAGACGTCAGACAGGTAAGATTGAGCCCCCCGCCCACCCTGCACAGGTTTACTGGGAGATATCCAGATAGCAACTATCCGGGTGTCTCCGGGATCCGGATTTGAGCATCACTAACCGTCACCAAATGTGGCAACTTACAGAAAACCACTGCGGGGCATATTTAAAATTATTTAAATATGCAACCTAAGAATGACCTCCTCCTCCCCTACAGCCATGCTTATCCTCACCAAATGTGGCAATCTGCAGAGTACCACTCGGGCGTAGTTAAAATGATTTAAACATACCGCCTAAGTATGGCCTCCTCCTCCCCAGCAGCCATGCCAATCCTCACCAAATGTGGCAATCTGCAGAGTACCACTCAGGGGCGTATTTAAAATGATTTAAATATGCCGCCCAAGTATGGCCTCCTCCTCCCCTACAGCCAAGCCAATCCTCACCAGTGATGCTCAAATCCGGATCCGGGAGACACACGGATAGTTGCTATCCAGATATCTCTTAGTAAACCTGTGCACGGTGGGTGGGTGGATCAACAGCAAGAAAGGAATAGAGGAACACACAGTAAAATAACAAAATAAGGAAAAAAACAAACGCTAGCTAAACGCGAACTCCGCACTCATTCGCAACAGAGAACGCGCTTAAGACACGATCACCGCGCGTTAGTCGCCCAGTGACAAGCGTGCCACCCTAACTACAACAAGGAATACAAATGAACACAAATAGACAGAGACAGACAGAAACAGCAAGAAAGCAATAGAGGAACACACAGTAAAATAACAAAGTAAGGAAAAAAACAAACGCTAGCTAAACGCGAACTCCGCACTCATTCGCAACAGAGAACGCGTTTAAGACACGATCACCGTGCGTTAGTCGCCCAGTGACAAGCGTGCCACCCTAACTACAACAAGTAATACAAATGAACACAAATAGACAGAGACAGACAGAAACAGCAAGAAAGGAATAGAGGAACACACAGTAAAATAACAAAGTAAGGAAAAAAACAAACGCTAGCTAAACGCGAACTCCGCACTTATTCGCAACAGAGAACGCGTTTAAGACACGATCACCGTGCGTTAGTCGCCCAGTGACAAGCGTACCACCCTAACTACAACAAGTAATACAAATGAACACAAATAGACAGAGACAGACAGAAACAGCAAGAAAGGAATAGAGGAACACACAGTAAAATAACAAAATAAGGAAAAAAACAAACGCTAGCTAAACGCGAACTCCGCACTCATTCGCAACAGAGAACGCGTTTAAGACACGATCACCGCGCGTTAGTCGCCCAGTGACAAGCGTGCCACCCTAACTACAACAAGTAATACAAATGAACACAAATAGACAGAGACAGACAGAAACAGCAAGAAAGGAATAGAGGAACACACAGTAAAATAACAAAGTAAGGAAAAAACAAACGCTAGCTAAACGCGAACTCCGCACTCATTCGCAACAGAGAACGCGTTTAAGACACGATCACCGTGCGTTAGTCGCCGAGTGACAAGCGTGCCACCCTAACTACAACAAGTAATACAAATGAACACAAATAGACAGAGACAGACAGAAACAGCAAGAAAGGAATAGAGGAACACACAGTAAAATAACAAAGTAAGGAAAAAAACAAACGCTAGCTAAACGCGAACTCCACACTCATTCGCAACAGAGAACGCGTTTAAGACACGATCACCGCGCGTTAGTCGCCCAGTGACAAGCGTGCCACCCTAACTACAACAAGTAATACAAATGAACACAAATAGACAGAGACAGACAGAAACAGCAAGAAAGGAATAGAGGAACACACAGTAAAATAACAAAGGAAAAAAACAAACGCTAGCTAAACGCGAACTCCGCACTCATTCGCAACAGAGAACGCGTTTAAGACACGATCACCGCGCGTTAGGCGCCCAGTGACAAGCGTGCCACCCTAACTACAACAAGTAATACAAATAAACACAAATAGACGGAGACAGACAGAAACAGCAAGAAAGGAATAGAGGAACATACAGTAAAATAACAAAGTAAGGAAAAAAACAAACGCTAGCTAAAGGCGAACTCCGCACTCATTCGCAACAGAGAACGCGTTTAAGACACGATAACCGCGCGTTAGTCGCCCAGTGACAAGCGTGCCACCCTAACTACAACAAGTAATACAAATGAACACAAATAGACAGAGACAGACAGAAACAGCAAGAAAGGAATAGAGGAACACACAGTAAAATAACAAAGTAAGGAAAAAACAAACGCTAGCTAAACGCGAACTCCGCACTCATTCGCAACAGAGAACGCGTTTAAGACACGATCACCGCGCGTTAGTCGCCCAGTGACAAGCGTGCCACCCTAACTACAATGTTAAGCTTGGGGGTGTAATCTCCACAGTCAGCATACAACACATAAGCTGACGTGAAGGAGGTACACACACCAGCACAAGGGATCAGGATATCCCCAGTTTAGTGGAGGAGAGGACTGACTCCAATAGGAGATTGTGGTGCACAGAGCCGGTGCAGATCTGAACAGCCACAAACACTTTCGTAATAACGTCTCAGCGCAAGGTAGCGCTGAGCGCATAAACCAGGACTGAGGAGATCAGGACAGGTAGACAGAATGAACGCTTGCTAGCTAGCGATTACTTAGCGACAGCAAGCGTCCAAAACCAGACAGACTGGAATGAGGCAGCCAATGCGTTGCGGCGATGGCGTGCCTCACAAAGACAGGACAGGAGAGACAGGAAATAGCAGGATCGAGATAGATGAACGTAACACAGATAAATATACAATAAGTATGTTTTCCTAGCGTATTACAATTACAGCTATCAATGAAACTATTCGTAACGTCTGACTAACATATGTATATATTGGCAATGAACCGATATATGACATAAGCAGGAACTCTGACTAAGACTGAAGTAATACAGGGAACAGGACTCAGAAGGATTCGCTATCTCTTCGCAGAGATGAACGCAATCCACAAACAGGACCAGGAACAGGATTCAGAAGGATTCGTTATCTCTTCGCAGAGATGAACGCAATCCACAAACAGGACCAGGAACAGGATAACTAGCTCAGCACGGGTGTTCACGATACGCGCAAACTACCAAAACGTGCTGGAAAACTGACTAGCTGAACACAGGAAATAAACAGTTCGTGTACGTATATATCAGCGACACTGATATATTAACGTAACACGAATACAAGGAAAATAACAAAATGCGCAAGTATGCGTATATATTGGCGATGAACCAATATATGACACAAGACAAGCAAGTAGCAACTTCTAGAACAAGAGCAGAACTAGGAGGACTCGCTGACCCCTTCGCAGGAGTCAGCGCAGTCCACACGGACCAGGAACGAGGTGGGGCACGAGCAGAGTAACAGAGTCTGAAACTATGATAGCCCATGAGGCATTGCAGGAAGCAGTTCTTTATACTGAGGTCATCCAATGGGAGCAGACCTGCAGATTCCCACACAAGTGAATGGTAATTAATCACAGGCTGATAGCAGGAAAAGGCAGACCATGATATGCAGCCTGCAGGAAAGGGACCGCCCCTCCACTGCAGCAGACAATGTTTGTTTACACAAAAGCATATTAAACTGTCATAAACTTCAGAGCGACTGCAGATGGAATCAGCAACTAGTTTAAGTGCAAACCAAACTATGCAAGCAAATGCATGTAATGACATTAGAACTGCTTGGTTTGCAATACCAGTGCAGTCAGCAGTAAACGCTGCAGAAGCGATCATAACAGTACCCCCTCCCTTAAACGCGGCCTCTGGACGCCTATGAAAACTGACATATTTCTCCTGAACCACCCAAACCAAAAAATCAGAAGTGGGAAATCCAGCAAACTGATCTGACTGAAAATTCATGAAGGTCGGATCCGTCCGACAAAACCAAATTCCCGAATCAGTCTCACCAAAACTAGACCAATTGGAACCAGAACCTACCGAACCATGCCCGTCAGCACTACAAGCCTCAGTGTGACACCCATCAGAACCACGACTTCCAGAAAACAACCCCAAGAAACTCTCTGCGCGATACCCACCGCCTTCCAAGGACTGTCCAAAAACGCCAAAGCCTTTGCAATGCCCACCGGAACTGTCCCTACCAACACAAAACCCACCGTTGAACCAGTCCAAGGTACCAGGACAAGTTTCCTCAGAGATCTCCCAGAACACTTGGAAGCTCCAAAGAGATCCCCACAGGTCAGAACGCCCCTTAGGCTCACATGGAGAACTATCAAGAACCCCTATGGAACCCAGGGCAACTCCAGAGTCAGGGTCACAAGGACAAACATCAAGATCAGGGCTTTTAGGGACCAGAACCATCTCCGGGCATGCAGGCCAACCGGCAACATCAGAACATGTCTCCACTAGGGAAGCACGTGAGCACGCTAACACAGACACATCTGGGCAGTCTGGCATACGAAGCACATCTGGGCACACCGGCACAAGAGAAACCTCTGGGCATGTCAAGGAACTGCGAACCTCAAAGTCAGTCAAGACAGGACCGAAACCAGAACTGGGCAAAAAAAATTCATCATGACTAGACTTCATAGTTACTGGATTCTCACTAAAAACTGCAGGATCAGACTTAGATGTCGCTGATTCCAGCAGGGTTATTAACAAATCATGTTCAGGGGCATTTACAAGACAGGGCAAATCTTCTGATGTATGCACTGAACTAGACAGGGTTCCCAAAGCTTCTTCTGGACTAGACAGAGACTCATCAAATACACTGGACTGGAGCTCATGAAGGGCTGCAAAACAAGTCAATATTGCAGCAATCCCCACTGAACTAGGCAAAACTGAGTAACTCACTGGACAGGAAGGGGGCTCTGGAACTTCTGCCACACCGGCCAGAGAACCAGAATTTTCCAGGATACAGGGCTGAGTTTCAGAAACACTCATTAACCCGGACTGAAATTCTGAGATTTCTATTATTTTTTCCAGCGAGTCAGAATTATCCATGTTACAGGGCAAGACTTTTGAAACATTCAGAGGACAGGGCTGGAGTTCCTCGGCTGTTACAACACTGGAGAGGGACTCAACAACATTGGTTAAATCAGACTGTGTACAGGGCAAGGTATCTAACACACTTGCTGACGAGGACAATATTTCAATGGCTTCTGCTTCGCTGGGCAGAAATTCATCAAGTTTTATTAGAGCAGACTGTAATTCCAAAACAGCTGCTAGACAAGTAAATATTACTGCAACACCAACTGAGGTAAGCAGTGCTTCAGCCTCCTCTGCTAAAGGGTTTAAAGTATCCAAAGTACTGGGTGAAGCATAAGACTCTGCGACCACAGCTTCACTGGACAGGATCACTGAACAGTCCATATTGCAGGGCAAAACCATGGAAGCACCTGCTGGACAGCATAATGATTCTGTGACCTGAGTTTCATTGGAGAGATCTACTGCATAATTCATGGTACAGGGCAAATTTATTGGAAAATTTTCTGAACAAGGTAATAATTCTGCGATTTCAGGTTCACATAGCAGATGCTCTGAGCTATTCACGAAACTAGAGCGAGGTGTAGAAACAGGAAGATCAAGACACAATGTTTGCGCATCTGAATCACCATTCATTTGTAAAATTGGAAAATTCAGATGCTGGGGTTCTGAGTTTACTAGACAGGATTGCTGGGACTCGGAAACTGATGTAGTGCATCTATTGGCATCTGCTGGATCAGACAGGAGTTGAACTTTATTAACACAGGTAATTTCTGCAGAAGTGTTTGCAGAGACAGGCAAGATTTTTCTGGTGTCTGTTTCACTAAACAAAGAGTCATGAGTACTGGCTAGGCTGGACTCGAAAGTCAGCAGGACCTCTGGGTCCTCTGCTGAGAAATTTGTGCAGGGCAAGATTAAGGAAGTATTAGTAATTTCTGTCTTACTGGGAAGTAACACTGAGTTATCCATGGTACAGGGTGGAATTACAGGAACTTCAATTTCACACAAAAGGAGCTCAGAATCACTCGCTGAATCAGCCAAAGGTGCTGAAGCAGGCGAGTCCTCAGGAACTGAGGAAGTGGAACAATCTCCACTTGACAGTGTGTCTTCCCTGGTATCAACTAGTGTTGGGCGAACATCTAGATGTTCGGGTTCGGGCCGAACAGGCCGAACATGGCCGCGATGTTCGGGTGTTCGACCCGAACTCCGAACATAATGGAAGTCAATGGGGACCCGAACTTTTGTGCTTTGTAAAGCCTCCTTACATGCTACATACCCCAAATTTACAGGGTATGTGCACCTTGGGAGTGGGTACAAGAGGGAAAAAAATTTAGCAAAAAGAGCTTATAGTTTTTGAGAAAATTGATTGTAAAGTTTCAAAGGAAAAATTGTCTTTTAAATGCTGAAAATGTCATGTTTCTTTGCACAGGTAACATGGTTTTTACCGCCAGGCAGTCATAAATGTAATAAAGAGAAGAGGTTCCATAAACAGGGACCGGTAACGCTAACCCAGCAGCAGCAGCAGCACACGTGATGGAACAGGAGGAGGCGCAGGAGGAGAAGGCCACGCTTTTTGAGACACAACAACCCAGGCCTTGCATGAGGACAAGAAGCGTGCGGATAGCATGCTTTTTACCGCCATGCAGTCATAAATGTAATAAAGATAAGAGGTTCAATAAACAGGGACCGGTAACGCTAACCCAGCAGCAGCAGCAGCACACGTGATGGAACAGGAGGAGGCGCAGGAGGAGAAGGCCACGCTTTTTGAGACACAACAACCCAGGCCTTGCATGAGGACAAGAAGCGTGCGGATATAGCAGCAATGCTTTTTGCCGCCATGCAGTCATAAATGTAATAAAGAGAAGAGGCTCAATAAACAGGGACCGGTAACGCTAACCCAGCAGCAGCAGCAGCACAGAGCACACGTGACGGAACAGGAGGAGGCGCAGGAGGAGAAGGCCACGCTTTGAGACACAACAACCCAGGCCTTGCATGAGGACAAGAAGCGTGCAGATAGCATGCTTTTTACCGCCATGCAGTCATAAATGTAATAAAGATAAGAGGTTCAATAAACAGGGACCGGTAACGCTAACCCAGCAGCAGCAGCAGCAGCACAGAGCACACATGATGGAACAGGAGGAGGCGCAGGAGGAGAAGGCTACGCTTTGAGACACAACAACCCAGGCCTTGCATGAGGACAAGAAGCGTGCGGATATAGCAATGCTTTTTGCCGCCATGCAGTCATAAATGTAATACAGATGAGAGGTTCAATAAACAGGGACCGGTAACGCTAACCCAGCAGCAGCAGCAGCACAGAGCACACGTGATGGAACAGGAGGAGGCGCAGGAGGAGAAGGCCACGCTTTTTGAGACGCAACCCAGGCCTTGCATGAGGACAAAAAGCGTGCGGATATAGCAATGCTTTTTGCCGCCATGCAGTCATAAATGTAATACAGATGAGAGGTTCAATAAACAGGGACCGGTAACGCTAACCCAGCAGCAGCAGCAGCACAGAGCACACGTGATGGAACAGGAGGAGGCGCAGGAGGAGAAGGCCACGCTTTTTGAGACGCAACCCAGGCCTTGCATGAGGACAAAAAGCGTGCGGATATAGCAATGCTTTTTGCCGCCATGCAGTCATAAATGTAATACAGATGAGAGGTTCCATAAACAGGGACCGGAAACGCTAACCCAGCAGCAGCAGCACACGTGATGGAACAGGAGCAGGCGCAGGAGGAGAAGGCCATGCTTTTTGAGACACAACAACCCAGGCCTTGCATGAGGACAAAAAGCGTGCGGATATAGCAGCAATGCTTTTTGCCGCCATGCAGTCATAAATGTAATACAGATGAGAGGTTCAATAAACAGGGACCGGAAACGCTAAACCATCCCAGATGTTCATTGGTCATGTTACTTGGTTGGGGTCCTGGAGTGTTGCGTAGTCATTTCCAATCCAGGATTGATTCATTTTAATTTGAGTCAGACGGTCTGCATT
This sequence comes from Hyperolius riggenbachi, assembly GCF_040937935.1. Lineage (NCBI taxonomy): Eukaryota > Metazoa > Chordata > Amphibia > Anura > Hyperoliidae > Hyperolius > Hyperolius riggenbachi. The sequence continues at coordinate 81,060,914 of NC_090651.1, forward strand.
TTCTGTGGAGAGGCGGATACGTGAACCTTGCAGGCAACGGCATTCTTCAAGCTTCGGGTTATTTTGCTGACCACGTGCTCATGCAACTCAGGCACTGCAGAGCGCGCAAAGTGGTAGCGGCTGGGAACCACGTAACGTGGGATGGCCACTGACATCATGCCCTTGAAGCTGTTTGTCTCCACCACTCGATATGGCAGCATTTCGCAGGCCAGAAGCTTGGCTATGCTGGCTCTTACTGCCACGGCCCGGGGGTCATTTGCTGGCAATTTCCTCTTGCGCTCAAACATCTCCGAGACAGACAACTGAACCGTAGGGCTGCACAACGAAGGGCTGTTGGTTGTTGTGTTTGATGAACACTGGGAGACCTCAAGAGCACTACTCCGGAAAGTGACAGTGTCAGCGTCATCTGATTTTTTGGAATGTTTTGAACCACGCAATGGCTGGGCTACTGCTGCTGCTGAGGCGGGTCTGGTGGTGAGTCTGGTGAACCCAAGGGAGGCAGTGTTGCTGGTGGTACCCTGTCCTGCCGCGTTTGCCCACAGAGTGGGATGTTTGGATAGCATGTGGCGGCTCATGCTGGTGGTGGAGAGGTTGTTAATACTTTTCCCCCTGCTCAGGCGGGTCTTGCACACCTTGCAAATCGCCATGGTAACATCCTCAGTGCAGTCTTCAAAGAAAGCCCAGAATTTGGAGCACCTGCCTTGCTGGCGATTTCTGTTTGCGCCTCTTTTGCCTCTCACTTGAACTTCCACGCTTGTGGTGCCTGAAATTGCGCGCCGCCTACCTTGTGGCACAAGGCGAACTCGTGCAGCAGTGGGTTCTTCAACAGACTCATCTGTGCTGCTGCTACGACGGCGATGTTCTCGTTCACAAACAAAATCTGGGTCTATGTCCACATTGTCCATACCCTCCTCTTCCATCTCCTCAAACTCGTCATATGTCATTGTGGGGGGCCGCCGCCGTGGAGTACAGCTCCCCAGCACAACCGTCAGGGGAAACACCTCTTCCCTTGCCCCTCCCTCTTTCACCGGATTTCTTCCTCATTTCACTTATCCTTACAGTACACGCTGACTGGCAGCAGTACAGTGGCAGTACAGAAATGCTATACAGTGGTGGGTGAGCGGTGTACCACTATTGCCAGCAGCGACACAGAGCACAATGCTATACAGTGGCGGGTGAGCGGTGTACTACTGTTCCCAGCAGACAAAGAGTGGCAGTAAACACAATGCTATATAGTGTGGCTGAGCCGTGTACACAGAGTGGCAGTAAACACAATGCTATATAGTCTGCTATATAGTCACCCCGAACGGGGTGATGTTCTGCAGCACCCGAACAGTGGCGAACACTGTTCGCCCAACACTACTGGGAACGCAGATTTTAGTACCTAAACACACGATACAACATGTTTTCCGGGGTCGGACTCTGAGGCACATACAGATGGTCCCGATCATCATCCTCATCATACAACTCTTCTCCTGAGTCTGACCCACCCACCACCTCTGCCACCCCAACATCCCCAGACACAGTCACAGACCCCTCATCGTCCTCAACATTAACTTGGGATGCTGGCCTGAGCCCGACCTCCTCCTCCACATCAGGCCCCATCATCCCCTCAATGGCAGCCCTCATTAATCGCTCTGGCGCCGGACCGATGGACACAACGTTCTCCTCCGGGGAGGGCTGCTGCTGACCACTGGCTGCTGGGGTGGATGTTATAGCTTGCGTGGGGCGTTGGCTGTTGCTGTTGTTGGGAGTGCTGCTCACAGCGGAGGTCTCTGAGGAACTCATGGTGAGCTCATATAGTGGTTGACGGTGAGTGGAGTATTACTGATCCCAGCAATATACACACTGACTGGCAGAGTACGCAATGCTATATAGTCTGGCTGAGCCGTGTACACAGAGTGGCAGTGAACAATGCTATATAGTCTGGCTGAGCGGTGTACACAGAGTGGCAGTACACACAATGCTATATAGTCTGGCTGAGCCATGTACACAGAGTGGCAGTAAACAATGGTATATAGTCTGGCTGAGCGGTGTACACAGAGTGTCAGTAAACAATGGTATATAGTCTGGCTGAGCGGTGTACACAGAGTGTCAGTAAACAATGGTATATAGTCTGGCTGAGCGGTGTACACAGAGTGTCAGTAAACAATGGTATATAGTCTGGCTGAGCGGTGTACACCGAGTGTCAGTAAACAATGGTATATAGTCTGGCTGAGCGGTGTACACAGAGTGTCAGTAAACAATGGTATATAGTCTGGCTGAGCGGTGTACACAGAGTGTCAGTAAACAATGGTATATAGTCTGGCTGAGCGGTGTACACAGAGTGTCAGTAAACAATGGTATATAGTCTGGCTGAGCGGTGTACACAGAGTGTCAGTAAACAATGGTATATAGTCTGGCTGAGCGGTGTACACAGAGTGTCAGTAAACAATGGTATATAGTCTGGCTGAGCGGTGTACACCGAGTGTCAGTAAACAATGGTATATAGTCTGGCTGAGCGGTGTACACAGAGTGTCAGTAAACAATGGTATATAGTCTGGCTGAGCGGTGTACACAGAGTGTCAGTAAACAATGGTATATAGTCTGGCTGAGCGGTGTACACAGAGTGTCAGTAAACAATGGTATATAGTCTGGCTGAGCGGTGTACACAGAGTGTCAGTAAACAATGGTATATAGTCTGGCTGAGCGGTGTACACAGAGTGTCAGTAAACAATGGTATATAGTCTGGCTGAGCGGTGTACACAGAGTGGCAGTACACACAATGCTATATAGTCTGGCTGAGCGGTGTACACAGAGTGGCAGTACACACAATGCTATAGAGTCTGGCTGAGCGGTGTACACAGAGTGGCAGTACACACAATGCTATGTAGTCTGGCTGAGCGGTGTACACAGAGTGGCAGTAAACACAATGCTATATATAGCGTGGCTGAGCGAGGTGCACAGTGGCAGTACACACAATGCTATATAGTCAGGCTGAGCCGTGTACACAGAGTGGCAGTACACACAATGCTATATAGTGTGGCTGAGCGAGCGGTGTACTACTATTCCCAGCAGACACAGAACAGTAAACACAATGCTATATAGTGTGGGTGAGCGAGCGGTGTACCACTATTCCCAGCAGACACAGAACAGTAAACAGAATGCTATATAGTGTGGCTGAACGAGCGGTGTACCACTATTCCCAGCAGACACAGAACAGTAAACAGAATGCTATATAGTGTGGCTGAGCGAGCGGTGTACCACTATTCCCAGCAGACACAGAACAGTGAACAGAATGCTATATAGTGTGGCTGAGCGAGCGGTGTACTACTATTCCCAGCAGACACAGAACAGTAAACAGAATGCTATATAGTGTGGCTGAGCGAGGTACACAGAGTGGCAGTAAACAGAATGCTATATAGTGTGGCTGAGCGAGCGGTGTACTACTGTTCCCAGCAGCGACACACAATGACTGGGGGGGACCCTGGCTAGCGTGGCTGGAGAGCGAACTACCCTGCCTGCCTACCCAAAGCTAAACCCACAGAGAAATGGCGGAGATATGACGTGGTTCGGGTATTTATTTACCCGAACCACGTGACCGTTCGGCCAATCAGAGCGCGTTCGGGCCCGAACCACGTGACCCGTTCGGCCAATCACAGCGCTAGCCGAACGTTCGGGGAACGTTCGGCCATGCGCTCTTAGTTCGGCCATGTGGCCGAACGGTTTGGCCGAGCACCGTCAGGTGTTCGGCCGAACTCGAACATCACCCGAACAGGGTGATGTTCTGCAGAACCCGAACAGTGGCGAACACTGTTCGCCCATCACTAGTATCAACTGATTGAATTGCATAAAAATCGTCCAGAATCATTCTCCACACATCGATCAATGGAGCCACAAAGTCATACCCACACACACCAGTTTTTATTAGGTTATAAGCAGACTTAATGCATGCATTCAATACTAATTCACTTTTTGCACTGTAAAACTGACAAAATGAACTTGCATCTTTCTTCCATTCATAGACCAGAGCTTCCATCTCTCCTTTCTCAAATGGAGGATCCCATGCATATTTAACAGCTGAGCATTCCGGCTGATCATAGTTTGCAAATGTGTTAGTGGCAGAAACATACATTGGGTTATTTAGCAGGTGATTGGCCGATTTCTTATTCCTAAGGATCTCCAATACCTGTAGCAAGTATTGAACTGTAGTGTATGCAAATTTCCCTTGCTGCACGAATAAATTGATCTGTTCAATACTCTATAATATATCTTCATAATCATATTCAGATAATTCATTTAAACAAGAACCTTTATTTTCCCTGGCTAGCAATGAAAGTTCATTAGTAGTTTCATAGGTCCATTTGACTCCCCTGAATGGTGACTGAATTTCATTATCTGCTAATGGTGGAGTCTCGTTACAGATCTGATGCGCAGTCGCCAAGGGCAACGACTCCGCTGATTGTAACGCTTTTCTTTTGGAGCGTTTACGTTTGGCTTTAGACCCTGCTGCCTTAGCAGAAGAAAAGTTATCAGAACAATTATCTGCTTGCTGATTATTTTTGTAGGCAGTAGAAGGAGCAGCTGATTGACAAGCTGCCAGGAGCTTATCAAAAGGGCTAGGCAAATCGGTTTTGCGCAGCCAGTTATGGATCACAAAAGCTAGAAATTCCAGTGGTCTTTCTTTTAAATTGGTATGATCCAAGACATCGTAGGCCCACTGAAACAATCTTCCCTTAAATAAAACATAAACTAGCTGGGGGGCCCACGTTGAAACAGGAGTAGCCTGGAGCTCAGGATTGGCCAGGAACCTGGCACATTCAGAAAAAAACTCATTTTCTGTTTCAGAATTGAGCTTCTCAAATTTCTTAAAGGAACAGGAACCATAACAAACAGTGTCATTTTTGCTGGGAACCCCCCCCCACAATGGGGATTGGTAATGGGGCTATCATAATGTTAAGCTTGGGGGTGTAATCTCCACAGTCAGCATACAACACATAAGCTGACGTGAAGGAGGTACACACACCAGCACAAGGGATCAGGATATCCCCAGTTTAGTGGAGGAGAGGACTGACTCCAATAGGAGATTGTGGTGCACAGAGCCGGTGCAGATCTGAACAGCCACAAACACTTTCGTAATAACGTCTCAGCGCAAGGTAGCGCTGAGCGCATAAACCAGGACTGAGGAGATCAGGACAGGTAGACAGAATGAACGCTTGCTAGCTAGCGATTACTTAGCGACAGCAAGCGTCCAAAACCAGACAGACTGGAATGAGGCAGCCAATGCGTTGCGGCGATGGCGTGCCTCACAAAGACAGGACAGGAGAGACAGGAAATAGCAGGATCGAGATAGATGAACGTAACACAGATAAATATACAATAAGTATGTTTTCCTAGCGTATTACAATTACAGCTATCAATGAAACTATTCGTAACGTCTGACTAACATATGTATATATTGGCAATGAACCGATATATGACATAAGCAGGAACTCTGACTAAGACTGAAGTAATACAGGGAACAGGACTCAGAAGGATTCGCTATCTCTTCGCAGAGATGAACGCAATCCACAAACAGGACCAGGAACAGGATTCAGAAGGATTCGTTATCTCTTCGCAGAGATGAACGCAATCCACAAACAGGACCAGGAACAGGATAACTAGCTCAGCACGGGTGTTCACGATACGCGCAAACTACCAAAACGTGCTGGAAAACTGACTAGCTGAACACAGGAAATAAACAGTTCGTGTACGTATATATCAGCGACACTGATATATTAACGTAACACGAATACAAGGAAAATAACAAAATGCGCAAGTATGCGTATATATTGGCGATGAACCAATATATGACACAAGACAAGCAAGTAGCAACTTCTAGAACAAGAGCAGAACTAGGAGGACTCGCTGACCCCTTCGCAGGAGTCAGCGCAGTCCACACGGACCAGGAACGAGGTGGGGCACGAGCAGAGTAACAGAGTCTGAAACTATGATAGCCCATGAGGCATTGCAGGAAGCAGTTCTTTATACTGAGGTCATCCAATGGGAGCAGACCTGCAGATTCCCACACAAGTGAATGGTAATTAATCACAGGCTGATAGCAGGAAAAGGCAGACCATGATATGCAGCCTGCAGGAAAGGGACCGCCCCTCCACTGCAGCAGACAATGTTTGTTTACACAAAAGCATATTAAACTGTCATAAACTTCAGAGCGACTGCAGATGGAATCAGCAACTAGTTTAAGTGCAAACCAAACTATGCAAGCAAATGCATGTAATGACATTAGAACTGCTTGGTTTGCAATACCAGTGCAGTCAGCAGTAAACGCTGCAGAAGCGATCATAACATACAACAAGTAATACAAATGAACACAAATAGACAGAGACAGAAAGAAACAGCAAGAAAGGAATAGAGGAACACACAGTAAAATAACAAAGTAAGGAAAAAAACAAACGCTAGCTAAACGCGAACTCCGCACTCATTCGCAACAGAGAACGCGTTTAAGACACGATCACCGCGCGTTAGTCGCCCAGTGACAAGCGTGCCACCCTAACTACAACAAGTAATACAAATGAACACAAATAGACAGAGACAGACAGAAACAGCAAGAAGGGAATAGAGGAACACACAGTAAAATAACAAAGTAAGGAAAAAAAAAACGCTAGCTAAACGCGAACTCCGCACTCATTCGCAACAGAGAACGCGTTTAAGACACGATCACCGTGCGTTAGTCGCCCAGTGACAAGCGTGCCACCCTAACTACAACAAGTAATACAAATGAACACAAATAGACAGAGACAGACAGAAACAGCAAGAAAGGAATAGAGGAACACACAGTAAAATAACAAAGTAAGGAAAAAAACAAACGCTAGCTAAACGCGAACTCCGCACTCATTCGCAACAGAGAACGCATTTAAGACACGATCACCGCGCGTTAGTCGCCCAGTGACAAGCGTGCCACCCTAACTACAACAAGTAATACAAATGAACACAAATAGACAGAGACAGACAGAGACAGCAAGAAAGGAATAGAGGAACACACAGTAAAATAACAAAGTAAGGAAAAAACAAACGCTAGCTAAACGCGAACTCCGCACTCATTCGCAACAGAGAACGCGTTTAAGACACGATCACCGCGCGTTAGTCGCCCAGTGACAAGCGTGCCACCCTAACTACAACAAGTAATACAAATGAACACAAATAGACAGAGACAGACAGAAACAGCAAGAAAGGAATAGAGGAACACACAGTAAAATAACAAAGTAAGGAAAAAAACAAACGCTAGCTAAACGCGAACTCCACACTCATTCGCAACAGAGAACGCGTTTAAGACACGATCACCGCGCGTTAGTCGCCCAGTGACAAGCGTGCCACCCTAACTACAACAAGTAATACAAATGAACACAAATAGACAGAGACAGACAGAAACAGCAAGAAAGGAATAGAGGAACACACAGTAAAATAACAAAGTAAGGAAAAAAACAAACGCTAGCTAAACGCGAACTCCGCACTCATTCGCAACAGAGAACGCGTTTAAGACACGATCACCGCGCGTTAGGCGCCCAGTGACAAGCGTGCCACCCTAACTACAACAAGTAATACAAATAAACACAAATAGACAGAGACAGACAGAAACAGCAAGAAAGGAATAGAGGAACATACAGTAAAATAACAAAGTAAGGAAAAAAACAAACGCTAGCTAAAGGCGAACTCCGCACTCATTCGCAACAGAGAACGCGTTTAAGACACGATCACCGCGCGTTAGTCGCCCAGTGACAAGCGTGCCACCCTAACTACAACAAGTAATACAAATGAACACAAATAGACAGAGACAGACAGAAACAGCAAGAAAGGAATAGAGGAACACACAGTAAAATAACAAAGTAAGGAAAAAACAAACGCTAGCTAAACGCGAGCTCCGCACTCATTCGCAACAGAGAACGCGTTTAAGACACGATCACCGCGCGTTAGTCGCCCAGTGACAAGCGTGCCACCCTAACTACAACAAGTAATACAAATGAACACAAATAGACAGAGACAGACAGAAACAGCAAGAAAGGAATAGAGGAACACACAGTAAAATAACAAAGTAAGGAAAAAAACAAACGCTAGCTAAACGCGAACTCCGCACTCATTCGCAACAGAGAACGCGTTTAAGACACGATCACCGCGCGTTAGTCGCCCAGTGACAAGCGTGCCACCCTAACTACAACAAGTAATACAAATGAACACAAATAGACAGAGACAGACAGAAACAGCAAGAAAGGAATAGAGGAACACACAGTAAAATAACAAAGTAAGGAAAAAAACAAACGCTAGCTAAACGCGAACTCCGCACTCATTCGCAACAGAGAACGCGTTTAAGACACGATCACCGCGCGTTAGTCGCCCAGTGACAAGCGTGCCACCCTAACTACAAGTAATACAAATGAACACAAATAGACAGAGACAGACAGAAACAGCAAGAAAGGAATAGAGGAACACACAGTAAAATAACAAAGTAAGGAAAAAAACAAACGCTAGCTAAACGCGAACTCCGCACTCATTCGCAACAGAGAACGCGTTTAAGACATGATCACCGCGCGTTAGTCGCCCAGTGACAAGCGTGCCACCCTAACTACAACAAGTAATACAAATGAACACAAATAGACAGAGACAGACAGAAACAGCAAGAAAGGAATAGAGGAACACACAGTAAAATAACAAAGTAAGGAAAAAACAAACGCTAGCTAAACGCGAACTCCGCACTCATTCGCAACAGAGAACGCGTTTAAGACACGATCACCGCGCGTTAGTCGCCCAGTGACAAGCGTGCCACCCTAACTACAACAAGTAATAGAAATGAACAGAAATAGACAGAGACAGACAGAAACAGCAAGAAAGGAATAGAGGAACACACAGTAAAATAACAAAGTAAGGAAAAAAACAAACGCTAGCTAAACGCGAACTCCGCACTCATTCGCAACAGAGAACGCGTTTAAGACACGATCACCGCGCGTTAGTCGCCCAGTGACAAGGGTTCCACCCTAACTAAAACAAGTAATACAAATGAACACAAATAGACAGAGACAGACAGAAACAGCAAGAAAGGAATAGAGGAACACACAGTAAAATAACAAAGTAAGGAAAAAAACAAACGCTAGCTAAAGGCGAACTCCGCACTCATTCGCAACAGAGAACGCGTTTAAGACACGATCACCGCGCGTTAGTCGCCCAGTGACAAGCGTGCCACCCTAACTACAACAAGTAATACAAATGAACACAAATAGACAGAGACAGACAGAAACAGCAAGAAAGGAATAGAGGAACACACAGTAAAATAACAAAGTAAGGAAAAAAACAAACGCTAGCTAAACGCGAGCTCCGCACTCATTCGCAACAGAGAACGCGTTTAAGACACGATCACCGCGCGTTAGTCGCCCAGTAACAAGCGTGCCACCCTAACTACAACAAGTAATACAAATGAACACAAATAGACAGAGACAGACAGAAACAGCAAGAAAGGAATAGAGGAACACACAGTAAAATAACAAAGTAAGGGAAAAAAAAAACGCTAGCTAAACGCGAACTCCGCACTCATTCACAACAGAGAACGCGTTTAAGACACGATCACCGCGCGTTAGTCGCCCAGTGACAAGCGTGCCACCCTAACTACAACAAGTAATACAAATGAACACAAATAGACAGAGACAGACAGAAACAGCAAGAAAGGAATAGAGGAACACACAGTAAAATAACAAAGTAAGGAAAAAAACAAACGCTAGCTAAACGCGAACTCCGCACTCATTCGCAACAGAGAACGCGTTTAAGACACGATCACCGCGCGTTAGTCGCCCAGTGACAAGCGTGCCACCCTAACTACAACAAGTAATACAAATGAACACAAATAGACAGAGACAGACAGAAACAGCAAGAAAGGAATAGAGGAACACACAGTAAAATAACAAAGTAAGGAAAAAAACAAACGCTAGCTAAACGCGAACTCCGCACTCATTCGCAACAGAGAACGCGTTTAAGACACGATCACCGCGCGTTAGTCGCCCAGTGACAAGCGTGCCACCCTAACTACAACAAGTAATACAAATGAACACAAATAGACAGAGACAGACAGAAACAGCAAGAAAGGAATAGAGGAACACACAGTAAAATAACAAAGTAAGGAAAAAAACAAACGCTAGCTAAACGCGAACTCCGCACTCATTCGCAACAGAGAACGCGTTTAAGACACGATCACCGCGCGTTAGTCGCCCAGTGACAAGCGTGCCACCCTAACTACAACAAGTAATACAAATGAACACAAATAGACAGAGACAGGCAGAAACAGCAAGAAAGGAATAGAGGAACACACAGTAAAATAACAAAGTAAGGGAAAAAAAAAACGCTAGCTAAACGCGAACTCCGCACTCATTCACAACAGAGAACGCGTTTAAGACACGATCACCGCGCGTTAGTCGCCCAGTGACAAGCGTGCCACCCTAACTACAACAAGTAATACAAATGAACACAAATAGACAGAGACAGACAGAAACAGCAAGAAAGGAATAGAGGAACACACAGTAAAATAACAAAGTAAGGAAAAAAACAAACGCTAGCTAAACGCGAACTCCGCACTCATTCGCAACAGAGAACGCGTTTAAGACACGATCACCGCGCGTTAGTCGCCCAGTGACAAGCGTGCCACCCTAACTACAACAAGTAATACAAATGAACACAAATAGACAGAGACAGACAGAAACAGCAAGAAAGGAATAGAGGAACACACAGTAAAATAACAAAGTAAGGAAAAAAACAAACGCTAGCTAAACGCGAACTCCGCCCTCATTCGCAACAGAGAACGCGTTTAAGACACGATCACCGCGCGTTAGTCGCCCAGTGACAAGCGTGCCACCCTAACTACAACAAGTAATACAAATGAACACAAATAGACAGAGACAGACAGAAACAGCAAGAAAGGAATAGAGGAACACACAGTAAAATAACAAAGTAAGGAAAAAAACAAACGCTAGTTAAACGCGAACTCCGCACTCATTCGCAACAGAGAACGCGTTTAAGACACGATCACCGCGCGTTAGTCGCCCAGTGACAAGCGTGCCACCCTAACTACAACAAGTAATACAAATGAACACAAATAGACAGAGACAGACAGAAACAGCAAGAAAGGAATAGAGGAACACACAGTAAAATAACAAAGTAAGGAAAAAAACAAACGCTAGCTAAACGCGAACTCCGCACTCATTCGCAACAGAGAACGCGTTTAAGACACGATCACCGCGCGTTAGTCGCCCAGTGACAAGCGTGCCACCCTAACTACAACAAGTAATACAAATGAAAACAAATAGACAGAGACAGACAGAAACAGCAAGAAAGGAATAGAGGAAAACACAGTAAAATAACAAAGTAAGGAAAAAAACAAACGCTAGCTAAACGCGAACTCCGCACTCATTCGCAACAGAGAACGCGTTTAAGACACGATCACCGCGCGTTAGTCGCCCAGTGACAAGCGTGCCACCCTAACTACAAGTAATACAAATGAACACAAATAGACAGAGACAGACAGAAACAGCAAGAAAAGAATAGAGGAACACACAGTAAAATAACAAAGTAAGGAAAAAAACAAACGCTAGCTAAACGCGAACTCCGCACTCATTCGCAACAGAGAACGCGTTTAAGACACGATCACCGCGCGTTAGTCGCCCAGTGACAAGCGTGCCACCCTAACTACAACAAGTAATACAAATGAAAACAAATAGACAGAGACAGACAGAAACAGCAAGAAAGGAATAGAGGAAAACACAGTAAAATAACAAAGTAAGGAAAAAAACAAACGCTAGCTAAACGCGAACTCCGCACTCATTCGCAACAGAGAACGCGTTTAAGACACGATCACCGCGCGTTAGTCGCCCAGTGACAAGCGTGCCACCCTAACTACAACAAGTAATACAAATGAACACAAATAGACAGAGACAGACAGAAACAGCAAGAAAGGAATAGAGGAACACACAGTAAAATAAAAAAGTAAGGAAAAAAACAAACGCTAGCTAAACGCGAACTCCGCACTCATTCGCAACAGAGAACGCGTTTAAGACACGATCACCGCGCGTTAGTCGCCCAGTGACAAGCGTGCCACCCTAACTACAACAAGTAATACAAATGAACACAAATAGACAGAGACAGACAGAAACAGCAAGAAAGGAATAGAGGAACACACAGTAAAATAACAAAGTAAGAAAAAAAACAAACGCTAGCTAAACGCGAACTCCGCACTCATTCGCAACAGAGAACGCGTTTAAGACACGATCACCGCGCGTTAGTCGCCCAGTGACAAGCGTGCCACCCTAACTACAACAAGTAATACAAATGAACACAAATAGACAGAGACAGACAGAAACAGCAAGAAAGGAATAGAGGAACACACAGTAAAATAACAAAGTAAGGAAAAAAACAAACGCTAGCTAAATGCGAACTCCGCACTCATACGCAACAGAGAACGCGTTTAAGACACGATCACCGCGCGTTAGTCGCCCAGTGACAAGCGTGCCACCCTAACTACAACAAGTAATACAAATGAACACAAATAGACAGAGACAGACAGAAACAGCAAGAAAGGAATAGAGGAACACACAGTAAAATAACAAAGTAAGGAAAAAAACAAACGCTAGCTAAACGCGAACTCCGCACTCATTCGCAACAGAGAACGCGTTTAAGACACGATCACCGCGCGTTAGTCGCCCAGTGACAAGCGTGCCACCCTAACTACAACAAGTAATACAAATGAACACAAATAGACAGAGACAGACAGAAACAGCAAGAAAGGAATAGAGGAACACACAGTAAAATAACAAAGTAAGGAAAAAAACAAACGCTAGCTAAACGCGAACTCTGCACTCATTCGCAACAGAGAACGCGTTTAGGACACGATCACCGCGCGTTAGTCGCCCAGTGACAAGCGTGCCACCCTAACTACAACAAGTAATACAAATGAACACAAATAGACAGATACAGACAGAATGAACGCTTGCGAGAGCAAGCGATCAACACAGACAAACAGATAGCGTAAACACTTGCTAATCGGTTGCCTAACACCAGGCAACAGCAAGCGCAGAAATATCGCGGCCAGCAGGATAAGTCACAAACATGATCATGACAGGACATGATCCTGACAGAAGGAGGAAGTGTTTGTAGTTACGTGATGTGCATGGACCGCATAGTTGGAGGCACCAGGGATGGACAAAGAAGACGTGAGACAGGTAAGATTGAGCCCCCCGCCCACCCTGCACAGGTTTACTGAGAGATATCCGGATAGCAACTATCCGGGTGTCTCCGGGATCCAGATTTAAGCATCACTAACCGTCACCAAATGTGGCAACTTGCAGAAAACCACTGCGGGGCATATTTAAAATTATTTAAATATGCCACTTAAGAATGATCTCCTCCTCCCCTACTACAGCCATGCTTATCCTCACCAAATGTGGCAACTTGCAGAAAACCACTGCGGGGCATATTTAAAATTATTTAACTATGCCGCCTAAGTATGGCCTCCTCCTCCCCTACAGCAATGCTTATCCTCACCGAATGTGGCAATCTGCAGAGTACCACTCGGGCGTAGTAAAAATGATTTAAACATACCGCCTAAGTATGGCCTCCTCCTCCCCAACAGCCATGCCAATCCTCACCAAATGTGGCAATCTGCAGAGTACCACTCAGGGGCGTATTTAAAATGATTTAAATATACCGCCCAAGTATGGCCTCTTCCTCCCCTACAGCCAAGCCAATCCTCACCAGTGATGCTCAAATCCGGATCCGGGAGACACACAGATAGTTGCTATCCAGATATTTCTTAGTAAACCTGTGCGCGGTGGGTGGGTGGATCAATATTACCTGTCTGACGTCTTCTTCGTCCGTCCCTGGTGCCTGCCATGATGCGGTGCTTGTGGCGGTCTCGAGACTACAAACACTTCCTCCTTCCGGGTTGAAGGAGGAAGTGTTTGTAGTCAAGTGATGCGCATGAACCGCATCATTGGAGGTGCCAGGGATGGACAAACAAGACGTCAGACAGGTAATATTGAGCCCACCGCCCACCCAGCACAGGTTTACTGGGAGATATCTGGATGGAAACTATACGGGTGTCTCCGGGATCCGGATTTGAGCATCACTAATCGTCACCAAATGTGGCAACTTGCAGAAAACTACTGCGGGGCATATTTAAAATTATTTAACTATGCCGCCTAAGTATGGCCTCCTCCTCCCCTACAGCCATGCCAATCCTCACCAGTGATGCTCAAATCCACATTCGGGAGACACCCGGATAGTTGCTGTCCGGATATCTCTTATTAAACCTGTGTGGGGTGGGAGGGGGGGTCAATCTTACCTGTCTGACATCTTCTTTGTCCGTCCTTGGCGCCTACCACGATGCAGTCCACGCGGCGGTCACGTGACTACATACACTTCCTCCTTCCGGGTTGAAGGTGTGACGCTTGCGGGATAATCTCCACAGTCAGTGTGCAATGCGCACGCTGACACAGAGGAGATCGTGCGCAAGCGCTGTACTGGGTGAATGTCCGCCAATCTAGTCGCCACCCATTCAATAGCAGAACAGATAAAACGAGATAGCTAATCGCAAGAACCGCGATAGCAGACAGATAAACAGAACAGGACGAAACAGCAAGAAAGGAATAGAGGAACACACAGTAAAATAACAAAGTAAGGAAAAAAACAAAACGCTAGCTAAACGCGAACTCCGCACTCATTCGCAACAGAGAACGCGTTTAAGACACGATCACCGCGCGTTAGTCGCCCAGTGACAAGCGTGCCACCCTAACTACAACAAGTAATACAAATGAACACAAATAGACAGAGACAGACAGGAACAGCAAGAAAGGAATAGAGGAACACACAGTAAAATAAAAAAGTAAGGAAAAAAACAAACGCTAGCTAAACGCGAACTCCGCACTCATTCGCAACAGAGAACGCGTTTAAGACACGATCACCGCGCGTTAGTCGCCCAGTGACAAGCGTGCCACCCTAACTACAACAAGTAATACAAATGAACACAAATAGACAGAGACAGACAGAAACAGCAAGAAAGGAATAGAGGAACACACAGTAAAATAACAAAGTAAGAAAAAAAACAAACGCTAGCTAAACGCGAACTCCGCACTCATTCGCAACAGAGAACGCGTTTAAGACACGATCACCGCGCGTTAGTCGCCCAGTGACAAGCGTGCCACCCTAACTACAACAAGTAATACAAATGAACACAAATAGACAGAGACAGACAGAAACAGCAAGAAAGGAATAGAGGAACACACAGTAAAATAACAAAGTAAGGAAAAAAACAAACGCTAGCTAAACGCGAACTCCGCACTCATTCGCAACAGAGAACGCGTTTAAGACACGATCACCGCGCGTTAGTCGCCCAGTGACAAGCGTGCCACCCTAACTACAACAAGTAATACAAATGAACACAAATAGACAGAGACAGACAGAAACAGCAAGAAAGGAATAGAGGAACACACAGTAAAATAACTTAGTAAGGAAAAAAACAAACGCTAGCTAAACGCGAACTCCGCACTCATTCGCAACAGAGAACGCGTTTAAGACACGATCACCGCGCGTTAGTCGCCCAGTGACAAGCGTGCCACCCTAACTACAACAAGTAATACAAATGAACACAAATAGACAGAGACAGACAGAAACAGCAAGAAAGGAATAGAGGAACACACAGTAAAATAACAAAGTAAGGAAAAAAACAAACGCTAGCTAAACGCGAACTCTGCACTCATTCGCAACAGAGAACGCGTTTAGGACACGATCACCGCGCGTTAGTCGCCCAGTGACAAGCGTGCCACCCTAACTACAACAAGTAATACAAATGAACACAAATAGACAGAGACAGACAGAAACAGCAAGAAAGGAATAGAGGAACACACAGTAAAATAACAAAGTAAGGAAAAAAACAAACGCTAGCTAAACGCGAACTCCGCACTCATTCGCAACAGAGAACGCGTTTAAGACACGATCACCGCGCGTTAGTCGCCCAGTGACAAGCGTGCCACCCTAACTACAACAAGTAATACAAATGAACACAAATAGACAGAGACAGACAGAAACAGCAAGAAAGGAATAGAGGAACACACAGTAAAATAACAAAGTAAGGAAAAAAACAAACGCTAGCTAAACGCGAACTCCGCTCTCATTCGCAACAGAGAACGCGTTTAAGACACGATCACCGCGCGTTAGTCGCCCAGTGACAAGCGTGCCACCCTAACTACAACAAGTAATACAAATGAACACAAATAGACAGAGACAGACAGAATGAACGCTTGCGAGAGCAAGCGATCAACACAGACAAACAGATAGCGTAAACACTTGCCAATCGGTTGCCTAACACCAGGTAACAGCAGGTGCAGAAATATCGCGGCCAGCAGGATAAGTCACAAACATGATCATGACAGGACATGATCCTGACAGAAGGAGGAAGTGTTTGTAGTTACGTGATGTGCATGGACCGCATAGTTGGAGGCACCAGGGATGGACAAAGAAGACGTGAGACAGGTAAGATTGAGCCCCCCGCCCACCCTGCACAGGTTTACTGGGAGATATCCGGATAGCAACTATCCGGGTGTCTCCGGGATCCGGATTTGAGCATCACTAACCGTCACCAAATGTGGCAACTTGCAGAAAACCACTGCGGGGCATATTTAAAATTATTTAAATATGCCACTTAAGAATGATCTCCTCCTCCCCTACTACAGCCATGCTTATCCTCACCAAATGTGGCAATCTGCAGAGTACCACTCGGGCGTAGTTAAAATGATTTAAACATACCGCCCAAGTATGGCCTCCTCCTCCCCAACAGCCATGCCAATCCTCACCAAATGTGGCAATCTGCAGAGTACCACTCAGGGGCGTATTTAAAATGATTTAAATATGCCGCCCAAGTACGGCCTCCTCCTCCCCTACAGCCAAGCCAATCCTCACCAGTGATGCTCAAATCCGGATCCGGGAGACACACGGTTAGTTGCTATCCAGATATCTCTTAGTACATCTGTGCGCGGTGGGTGGGTGGATCAATATTACCTGTCTGACGTCTTTTTCGTCCGTCCCTGGCGCCTGCCATGATGCGGTGCTTGTGGCGGTCTCGAGACTACAAACACTTCCTCCTTCCGGGTTGAAGGAGGAAGTGTTTGTAGTCAAGTGATGCGCATGAACCGCATCATTGGAGGTGCCAGGGATGGACAAACAAGACGTCAGACAGGTAATATTGAGCCCACCGCCCACCCAGCACAGGTTTACTGGGAGATATCTGGATGGAAACTATACGGGTGTCTCCGGGATCCGGATTTGAGCATCACTAATCGTCACCAAATGTGGCAACTTGCAGAAAACTACTGCAGGGCATATTTAAAATTATTTAACTATGCCACCTAAGTATGGCCTCCTCCTCCCCTACAGCCATGCCAATCCTCACCAGTGATGCTCAAATCCACATTCGGGAGACACCCGGATAGTTGCTGTCCGGATATCTCTTATTAAAAGTGTGTGGGGTGGGTGGGGGGTCAATCTTACCTGTCTGACATCTTCTTTGCCCGTCCTTGGCGCCTACCACGATGCGGTCAACGCGGCGGTCACGTGACTACCTACACTTCCTCCTTCCGGGTTGAAGGTGTGACGCTTGCGGGATAATCTCCACAGTCAGTGTGCAATGCGCACGCTGACACAGAGGAGATCGTGCGCAAGCGCTGTACTGGGTGAATGTCCGTCAATCTAGTCGCCACCCATTCAAGAGCAGAACAGATAAAACGAGATAGCTAATCGCAAGAACTGTAATAGCAGACAGATAAACAGAACAGGACGAAACAGCAAGAAAGGAATAGAGGAACACACAGTAAAATAACAAAGTAAGGAAAAAAACAAACGCTAGCTAAACGCGAACTCCGCACTCATTCGCAACAGAGAACGCGTTTAAGACACGATCACCGCGCGTTAGTCGCCCAGTGACAAGCGTGCCACCCTAACTACAAGTAATACAAATGAACACAAATAGACAGAGACAGACAGAAACAGCAAGAAAGGAATAGAGGAACACACAGTAAAATAACAAAGTAAGGAAAAAAACAAACGCTAGCTAAACGCGAACTCCGCACTCATTCGCAACAGAGAACGCGTTTAAGACACGATCACCGCGCGTTAGTCGCCCAGTGACAAGCGTGCCACCCTAACTACAACAAGTAATACAAATGAACACAAATAGACAGAGACAGACAGAAACAGCAAGAAAGGAATAGAGGAACACACAGTAAAATAACAAAGTAAGGAAAAAAACAAACGCTAGCTAAACGCGAACTCCGCACTCATTCGCAACAGAGAACGCGTTTAAGACACGATCACCGCGCGTTAGTCGCCCAGTGACAAGCGTGCCACCCTAACTACAACAAGTAATACAAATGAACACAAATAGACAGAGACAGACAGAAACAGCAAGAAAGGAATAGAGGAACACACAGTAAAATAACAAAGTAAGGAAAAAAACAAACGCTAGCTAAACGCGAACTCCGCACTCATTCGCAACAGAGAACGCGTTTAAGACACGATCACCGCGCGTTAGTCGCCCAGTGACAAGCGTGCCACCCTAACTACAACAAGTAATACAAATGAACACAAATAGACAGAGACAGACAGAAACAGCAAGAAAGGAATAGAGGAACACACAGTAAAATAACAAAGTAAGGAAAAAAACAAACGCTAGCTAAACGCGAACTCCGCACTCATTCGCAACAGAGAACGCGTTTAAGACACGATCACCGCGCGTTAGTCGCCCAGTGACAAGCGTGCCACCCTAACTACAACAAGTAATACAAATGAACACAAATAGACAGAGACAGACAGAAACAGCAAGAAAGCAATAGAGGAACACACAGTAAAATAACAAAGTAAGGAAAAAAACAAACGCTAGCTAAACGCGAACTCCGCACTCATTCGCAACAGAGAACGCGTTTAAGACACGATCACCGCGCGTTAGTCGCCCAGTGACAAGCGTGCCACCCTAACTACAACAAGTAATACAAATGAACACAAATAGACAGAGACAGACAGAAACAGCAAGAAAGGAATAGAGGAACACACAGTAAAATAACAAAGTAAGGAAAAAAACAAACGCTAGCTAAACGCGAACTCCGCACTCATTCGCAACAGAGAACGCGTTTAAGACACGATCACCGCGCGTTAGTCGCCCAGTGACAAGCGTGCCACCCTAACTACAACAAGTAATACAAATGAACACAAATAGACAGAGACAGACAGAAACAGCAAGAAAGGAATAGAGGAACACACAGTAAAATAACAAAGTAAGGAAAAAAACAAACGCTAGCTAAACGCGAACTCTGCACTCATTCGCAACAGAGAACGCGTTTCAGACACGATCACCGCGCGTTAGTCGCCCAGTGACAAGCGTGCCACCCTAACTACAACAAGTAATACAAATGAACACAAATAGACAGAGACAGACAGAAACAGCAAGAAAGGAATAGAGGAACACACAGTAAAATAACAAAGTAAGGAAAAAAACAAACGCTAGCTAAACGCGAACTCCGCACTCATTCGCAACAGAGAACGCGTTTAAGACACGATCACCGCGCGTTAGTCGCCCAGTGACAAGCGTGCCACCCTAACTACAACAAGTAATACAAATGAACACAAATAGACAGAGACAGACAGAAACAGCAAGAAAGGAATAGAGGAACACACAGTAAAATAACAAAGTAAGGAAAAAAACAAACGCTAGCTAAACGCGAACTCCGCTCTCATTCGCAACAGAGAACGCGTTTAAGACACGATCACCGCGCGTTAGTCGCCCAGTGACAAGCGTGCCACCCTAACTACAACAAGTAATGCAAATGAACACAAATAGACAGAGACAGACAGAATGAACGCTTGCGAGAGCAAGCGATCAACACAGACAAACAGATAGCGTAAACACTTGCTAATCGGTTGCCTAACACCAGGTAACAGCAGGCGCAGAAATATCGCGGCCAGCAGGATAAGTCACAAACATGATCATGACAGGACATGATCCTGACAGAAGGAGGAAGTGTTTGTAGTTACGTGATGTGCATGGACCGCATAGTTGGAGGCACCAGGGATGGACAAAGAAGACGTGAGACAGGTAAGATTGAGCCCCCCGCCCACCCTGCACAGGTTTACTGGGAGATATCCGGTTAGCAACTATCCGGGTGTCTCCGGGATCCGGATTTGAGCATCACTAACCGTCACCAAATGTGGCAACTTGCAGAAAACCACTGCGGGGCATATTTAAAATTATTTAAATATGCCACTTAAGAATGATCTCCTCCTCCCCTACTACAGCCATGCTTATCCTCACCAAATGTGGCAATCTGCAGAGTACCACTCGGGCGTAGTTAAAATGATTTAAACATACCGCCCAAGTATGGCCTCCTCCTCACCAACAGCCATGCCAATCCTCACCAAATGTGGCAATCTGCAGAGTACCACTCAGGGGCGTATTTAAAATGATTTAAATATGCCGCCCAAGTACGGCCTCCTCCTCCCCTACAGCCAAGCCAATCCTCACCAGTGATGCTCAAATCCGGATCCGGGAGACACACGGTTAGTTGCTATCCAGATATCTCTTAGTAAACCTGTGCGCGGTGGGTGGGTGGATCAATATTACCTGTCTGACGTCTTCTTCGTCCGTCCCTGGCGCCTGCCATGATGCGGTGCTTGTGGCGGTCTCGAGACTACAAACACTTCCTCCTTCCGGGTTGAAGGAGGAAGTGTTTGTAGTCAAGTGATGCGCATGAACCGCATTATTGGAGGTGCCAGGGATGGACAAACAAGACGTCAGACAGGTAATATTGAGCCCACCGCCCACCCAGCACAGGTTTACTGGGAGATATCTGGATGGAAACTATACGGGTGTCTCCGGGATCCGGATTTGAGCATCACTAATCGTCACCAAATGTGGCAACTTGCAGAAAACTACTGCAGGGCATATTTAAAATTATTTAACTATGCCGCCTAAGTATGGCCTCCTCCTCCCCTACAGCCATGCCAATCCTCACCAGTGATGCTCAAATCCACATTCGGGAGACACCCGGATAGTTGCTGTCCGGATATCTCTTATTAAAAGTGTGTGGGGTGGGTGGGGGGTCAATCTTACCTGTATGACATCTTCTTTGCCCGTCCTTGGCGCCTACCACGATGCGGTCCACGCGGCGGTCACGTGACTACCTACACTTCCTCCTTCCGGGTTGAAGGTGTGACGCTTGCGGGATAATCTCCACAGTCAGTGTGCAATGCGCACGCTGACACAGAGGAGATCGTGCGCAAGCGCTGTACTGGGTGAATGTCCGTCAATCTAGTCGCCACCCATTCAAGAGCAGAACAGATAAAACGAGATAGCTAATCGCAAGAACCGTAATAGCAGACAGATAAACAGAACAGGACGAAACAGCAAGAAAGGAATAGAGGAACACACAGTAAAATAACAAAGTAAGGAAAAAAACAAACGCTAGCTAAACGCGAACTCCGCACTCATTCGCAACAGAGAACGCGTTTAAGACACGATCACCGCGCGTTAGTCGCCCAGTGACAAGCGTGCCACCCTAACTACAAGTAATACAAATGAACACAAATAGACAGAGACAGACAGAAACAGCAAGAAAGGAATAGAGGAACACACAGTAAAATAACAAAGTAAGGAAAAAAACAAACGCTAGCTAAACGCGAACTCCGCACTCATTCGCAACAGAGAACGCGTTTAAGACACGATCACCGCGCGTTAGTCGCCCAGTGACAAGCGTGCCACCCTAACTACAACAAGTAATACAAATGAACACAAATAGACAGAGACAGACAGAAGCAGCAAGAAAGGAATAGAGGAACACACAGTAAAATAACAAAGTAAGGAAAAAAACAAACGCTAGCTAAACGCGAACTCCGCACTCATTCGCAACAGAGAACGCGTTTAAGACACGATCACCGCGCGTTAGTCGCCCAGTGACAAGCGTGCCACCCTAACTACAACAAGTAATACAAATGAACACAAATAGACAGAGACAGACAGAAACAGCAAGAAAGGAATAGAGGAACACACAGTAAAATAACAAAGTAAGGAAAAAAACAAACGCTAGCTAAACGCGAACTCCGCACTCATTCGCAACAGAGAACGCGTTTAAGACACGATCACCGCGCGTTAGTCGCCCAGTGACAAGCGTGCCACCCTAACTACAACAAGTAATACAAATGAACACAAATAGACAGAGACAGACAGAAACAGCAAGAAAGGAATAGAGGAACACACAGTAAAATAACAAAGTAAGGAAAAAAACAAACGCTAGCTAAACGCGAACTCCGCACTCATTCGCAACAGAGAACGCGTTTAAGACACGATCACCGTGCGTTAGTCGCCCAGTGACAAGCGTGCCACCCTAACTACAACAAGTAATACAAATGAACACAAATAGACAGAGACAGACAGAAACAGCAAGAAAGGAATAGAGGAACACACAGTAAAATAACAAAGTAAGGAAAAAAACAAACGCTAGCTAAACGCGAACTCCGCACTCATTCGCAACAGAGAACGCGTTTAAGACACGATCACCGCGCGTTAGTCGCCCAGTGACAAGCGTGCCACCCTAACTACAACAAGTAATACAAATGAACACAAATAGACAGAGACAGACAGAAACAGCAAGAAAGGAATAGAGGAACACACAGTAAAATACCAAAGTAAGGAAAAAAACAAACGCTAGCTAAACGCGAACTCCGCACTCATTCGCAACAGAGAACGCGTTTAAGACACGATCACCGCGCGTTAGTCGCCCAGTGACAAGCGTGCCACCCTAACTACAACAAGTAATACAAATGAACACAAATAGACAGAGACAGACAGAAACAGCAAGAAAGGAATAGAGGAACACACAGTAAAATAACAAAGTAAGGAAAAAAACAAACGCTAGCTAAACGCGAACTCCGCACTCATTCGCAACAGAGAACGCGTTTAAGACACGATCACCGCGCGTTAGTCGCCCAGTGACAAGCGTGCCACCCTAACTACAACAAGTAATACAAATGAACACAAATAGACAGAGACAGACAGAAACAGCAAGAAAGGAATAGAGGAACACACAGTAAAATAACAAAGTAAGGAAAAAAACAAACGCTAGCTAAACGCGAACTCCGCACTCATTCGCAACAGAGAACGCGTTTAAGACACGATCACTGCGCGTTAGTCGCCCAGTGACAAGCGTGCCACCCTAACTACAACAAGTAATACAAATGAACACAAATAGACAGAGACAGACAGAAACAGCAAGAAAGGAATAGAGAAACACACAGTAAAATAACAAAGTAAGGAAAAAAACAAACGCTAGCTAAACGCGAACTCCGCACTCATTCGCAACAGAGAACGCGTTTAAGACACGATCACCGCGCGTTAGTCGCCCAGTGACAAGCGTGCCACCCTAACTACAACAAGTAATACAAATGAACACAAATAGACAGAGACAGACAGAAACAGCAAGAAAGCAATAGAGGAACACACAGTAAAATAACAAAGTAAGGAAAAAAACAAACGCTAGCTAAACGCGAACTCCGCACTCATTCGCAACAGAGAACGCGTTTAAGACACGATCACCGCGCGTTAGTCGCCCAGTGACAAGCGTGCCACCCTAACTACAACAAGTAATACAAATGAACACAAATAGACAGAGACAGACAGAAACAGCAAGAAAGGAATAGAGGAACACACAGTAAAATAACAAAGTAAGGAAAAAAACAAACGCTAGCTAAACGCGAACTCCGCACTCATTCGCAACAGAGAACGCGTTTAAGACACGATCACCGCGCGTTAGTCGCCCAGTGACAAGCGTGCCACCCTAACTACAACAAGTAATACAAATGACCACAAATAGACAGAGACAGACAGAAACAGCAAGAAAGGAATAGAGGAACACACAGTAAAATAACAAAGTAAGGAAAAAAACAAACGCTAGCTAAACGCGAACTCCGCACTCATTCGCAACAGAGAACGCGTTTAAGACACGATCACCGCGCGTTAGTCGCCCAGTGACAAGCGTGCCACCCTAACTACAACAAGTAATACAAATGAACACAAATAGACAGAGACAGACAGAAACAGCAAGAAAGGAATAGAGGAACACACAGTAAAATAACAAAGTAAGGAAAAAAACAAACGCTAGCTAAACGCGAACTCCGCACTCATTCGCAACAGAGAACGCGTTTAAGACACGATCACCGCGCGTTAGTCGCCCAGTGACAAGCGTGCCACCCTAACTACAACAAGTAATACAAATGAACACAAATAGACAGAGACAGACAGAAACAGCAAGAAAGGAATAGAGGAACACACAGTAAAATAACAAAGTAAGGAAAAAAACAAACGCTAGCTAAACGCGAACTCGCACTCATTCGCAACAGAGAACGCATTTAAGACACGATCACCGCGCGTTAGTCGCCCAGTGACAAGCGTGCCACCCTAACTACAACAAGTAATACAAATGAACACAAATAGACAGAGACAGACAGAAACAGCAAGAAAGGAATAGAGGAACACACAGTAAAATAACAAAGTAAGGAAAAAAACAAACGCTAGCTAAACGCGAACTCCGCACTCATTCGCAACAGAGAACGCGTTTAAGACACGATCACCGCGCGTTAGTCGCCCAGTGACAAGCGTGCCACCCTAACTACAACAAGTAATACAAATGAACACAAATAGACAGAGACAGACAGAAACAGCAAGAAAGGAATAGAGGAACACACAGTAAAATAACAAAGTAAGGAAAAAAACAAACGCTAGCTAAACGCGAACTCCGCACTCATTCGCAACAGAGAACGCGTTTAAGACACGATCACCGCGCGTTAGTCGCCCAGTGACAAGCGTGCCACCCTAACTACAACAAGTAATACAAATGAACACAAATAGACAGAGACAGACAGAAACAGCAAGAAAGGAATAGAGGAACACACAGTAAAATAACAAAGTAAGGAAAAAAACAAACGCTAGCTAAACGCGAACTCGCACTCATTCGCAACAGAGAACGCATTTAAGACACGATCACCGCGCGTTAGTCGCCCAGTGACAAGCGTGCCACCCTAACTACAACAAGTAATACAAATGAACACAAATAGACAGAGACAGACAGAAACAGCAAGAAAGGAATAGAGGAACACACAGTAAAATAACAAAGTAAGGAAAAAAACAAACGCTAGCTAAACGCGAACTCCGCACTCATTCGCAACAGAGAACGCGTTTAAGACACGATCACCGCGCGTTAGTCGCCCAGTGACAAGCGTGCCACCCTAACTACAACAAGTAATACAAATGAACACAAATAGACAGAGACAG
Organism: Hyperolius riggenbachi; assembly: GCF_040937935.1. Taxonomy (NCBI): domain Eukaryota; kingdom Metazoa; phylum Chordata; class Amphibia; order Anura; family Hyperoliidae; genus Hyperolius; species Hyperolius riggenbachi. The sequence goes on from NC_090651.1 coordinate 81,086,283, forward strand.
ACAGAAACAGCAAGAAAGGAATAGAGGAACACACAGTAAAATAACAAAGTAAGGAAAAAAACAAACGCTAGCTAAACGCGAACTCCGCACTCATTCGCAACAGAGAACGCGTTTAAGACACGATCACCGCGCGTTAGTCGCCCAGTGACAAGCGTGCCACCCTAACTACAACAAGTAATACAAATGAACACAAATAGACAGAGACAGACAGAATGAACGCTTGCGAGAGCAAGCGATCAACACAGACAAACAGATAGCGTAAACACTTGCTAATCGGTTGCCTAACACCAGGCAACAGCAGGCGCAGAAATATCGCGGCCAGCAGGATAAGTCACAAACATGATCATGACAGGACATGATCCTGACAGAAGGAGGAAGTGTTTGTAGTTACGTGATGTGCATGGACCGCATAGTTGGAGGCACCAGGGATGGACAAAGAAGACGTGAGACAGCTAAGATTGAGCCCCCCGCCCACCCTGCACAGGTTTACTGGGAGATATCCGGATAGCAACTATCCGGGTGTCTCCGGGATCCGGATTTGAGCATCACTAACCGTCACCAAATGTGGCAACTTGCAGAAAACCACTGCGGGGCATATTTAAAATTATTTAAATATGCCACTTAAGAATGATCTCCTCCTCCCCTACTACAGCCATGCTTATCCTCACCAAATGTGGCAATCTGCAGAGTACCACTCGGGCGTAGTTAAAATGATTTAAAACATACCGCCCAAGTATGGCCTCCTCCTCCCCAACAGCCATGCCAATCCTCACCAAATGTGGCAATCTGCAGAGTACCACTCAGGGGCGTATTTAAAATGATTTAAATATGCCGCCCAAGTACGGCCTCCTCCTCCCCTACAGCCAAGCCAATCCTCACCAGTGATGCTCAAATCCGGATCCGGGAGACACACGGTTAGTTGCTATCCAGATATCTCTTAGTAAACCTGTGCGGGGTGGGTGGGTGGATCAATATTACCTGTCTGACGTCTTCTTCGTCCGTCCCTGGCGCCTGCCATGATGCGGTGCTTGTGGCGGTCTCGAGACTACAAACACTTCCTCCTTCCGGGTTGAAGGAGGAAGTGTTTGTAGTCAAGTGATGCGCATGAACCGCATCATTGGAGGTGCCAGGGATGGACAAACAAGACGTCAGACAGGTAATATTGAGCCCACCGCCCACCCAGCACAGGTTTACTGGGAGATATCTGGATGGAAACTATACGGGTGTCTCCGGGATCCGGATTTGAGCATCACTAATCATCACCAAATGTGGCAACTTGCAGAAAACTACTGCAGGGCATATTTAAAATTATTTAACTATGCCGCCTAAGTATGGCCTCCTCCTCCCCTACAGCCATGCCAATCCTCACCAGTGATGCTCAAATCCACATTCGGGAGACACCCGGATAGTTGCTGTCCGGATATCTCTTATTAAAAGTGTGTGGGGTGGGTGGAGGGGGTCAATCTTACCTGTCTGACATCTTCTTTGCCCGTCCTTGGCGCCTACCACGATGCGGTCCACGTGGCGGTCACGTGACTACCTGCACTTCCTCCTTCCGGGTTGAAGGTGTGACGCTTGCGGGATAATCTCCACAATCAGTGTGCAATGCGAACGCTGACACAGAGGAGATCGTGCGCAAGCGCTGTACTGGGTGAATGTCCGTCAATCTAGTCGCCACCCATTCAAGAGCAGAACAGATAAAACGAGATAGCTAATCGCAAGAACCGTAATAGCAGACAGATAAACAGAACAGGACGAAAAAGCAAGAAAGGAATAGAGGAACACACAGTAAAATAACAAAGTAAGGAAAAAAACAAACGCTAGCTAAACGCGAACTCCGCACTCATTCGCAACAGAGAACGCGTTTAAGACACGATCACCGCGCGTTAGTCGCCCAGTGACAAGCGTGCCACCCTAACTACAACAAGTAATACAAATGAACACAAATAGACAGAGACAGACAGAAACAGCAAGAAAGGAATAGAGGAAAACACAGTAAAATAACAAAGTAAGGAAAAAAACAAACGCTAGCTAAACGCGAACTCCGCACTCATTCGCAACAGAGAACGCGTTTAAGACACGATCACCGCGCGTTAGTCGCCCAGTGACAAGCGTGCCACCCTAACTACAAGTAATACAAATGAACACAAATAGACAGAGACAGACAGAAACAGCAAGAAAGGAATAGAGGAACACACAGTAAAATAACAAAGTAAGGAAAAAAACAAACGCTAGCTAAACGCGAACTCCGCACTCATTCGCAACAGAGAACGCGTTTAAGACACGATCACCGCGCGTTAGTCGCCCAGTGACAAGCGTGCCACCCTAACTACAACAAGTAATACAAATGAACACAAATAGACAGAGACAGACAGAAACAGCAAGAAAGGAATAGAGGAACACACAGTAAAATAACAAAGTAAGGAAAAAAACAAACGCTAGCTAAACGCGAACTCCGCACTCATTCGCAACAGAGAACGCGTTTAAGACACGATCACCGCGCGTTAGTCGCCCAGTGACAAGCGTGCCACCCTAACTACAACAAGTAATACAAATGAACACAAATAGACAGAGACAGACAGAAACAGCAAGAAAGGAATAGAGGAACACACAGTAAAATAACAAAGTAAGGAAAAAAACAAACGCTAGCTAAACGCGAACTCCGCACTCATTCGCAACAGAGAACGCGTTTAAGACACGATCACCGCGCGTTAGTCGCCCAGTGACAAGCGTGCCACCCTAACTACAACAAGTAATACAAATGAACACAAATAGACAGAGACAGACAGAAACAGCAAGAAAGGAATAGAGGAACACACAGTAAAATAACAAAGTAAGGAAAAAAACAAACGCTAGCTAAACGTGAACTCCGCACTCATTCGCAACAGAGAACGCGTTTAAGACACGATCACCGCGCGTTAGTCGCCCAGTGACAAGCGTGCCACCCTAACTACAACAAGTAATACAAATGAACACAAATAGACAGAGACAGACAGAAACAGCAAGAAAGGAATAGAGGAACACACAGTAAAATAACAAAGTAAGGAAAAAAACAAACGCTAGCTAAACGCGAACTCCGCACTCATTCGCAACAGAGAACGCGTTTAAGACACGATCACCGCGCGTTAGTCGCCCAGTGACAAGCGTGCCACCCTAACTACAACAAGTAATACAAATGAACACAAATAGACAGAGACAGACAGAAACAGCAAGAAAGGAATAGAGGAACACACAGTAAAATAACAAAGTAAGGAAAAAAACAAACGCTAGCTAAACGCGAACTCCGCACTCATTCGCAACAGAGAACGCGTTTAAGACACGATCACCGCGCGTTAGTCGCCCAGTGACAAGCGTGCCACCCTAACTACAACAAGTAATACAAATGAACACAAATAGACAGAGACAGACAGAAACAGCAAGAAAGGAATAGAGGAACACACAGTAAAATAACAAAGTAAGGAAAAAAACAAACGCTAGCTAAACGCGAACTCCGCACTCATTCGCAACAGAGAACGCGTTTAAGACACGATCACCGCGCGTTAGTCGCCCAGTGACAAGCGTGCCACCCTAACTACAACAAGTAATACAAATGAACACAAATAGACAGAGACAGACAGAAACAGCAAGAAAGGAATAGAGGAACACACAGTAAAATAACAAAGTAAGGAGAAAAACAAACGCTAGCTAAACGCGAACTCCGCACTCATTCGCAACAGAGAACGCGTTTAAGACACGATCACCGCGCGTTAGTCGCCCAGTGACAAATAGACAGAGACAGACAGAAACAGCAAGAAAGGAATAGAGGAACACACAGTAAAATAACAAAGTAAGGAAAAGAACAAACGCTAGCTAAACGCGAACTCCGCACTCATTCGCAACAGAGAATGCGTTTAAGACACGATCACCGCGCGTTAGTCGCCCAGTGACAAGCGTGCCACCCTAACTACAACAAGTAATACAAATGAACACAAATAGACAGAGACAGACAGAAACAGCAAGAAAGGAATAGAGGAACACACAGTAAAATAACAAAGTAAGGAAAAAAACAAACGCTAGCTAAACGCGAACTCCGCACTCATTCGCAACAGAGAACGCGTTTAAGACACGATCACCGCGCGTTAGTCGCCCAGTGACAAGCGTGCCACCTTAACTACAACAAGTAATACAAATGAACACAAATAGACAGAGACAGACAGAAACAGCAAGAAAGGAATAGAGGAACACACAGTAAAATAACAAAGTAAGGAAAAAAACAAACGCTAGCTAAACGCGAACTCCGCACTCATTCGCAACAGAGAACGCGTTTAAGACACGATCACCGCGCGTTAGTCGCCCAGTGACAAGCGTGCCACCCTAACTACAACAAGTAATACAAATGAACACAAATAGACAGAGACAGACAGAAACAGCAAGAAAGGAATAGAGGAACACACAGTAAAATAACAAAGTAAGGAAAAAAACAAACGCTAGCTAAACGCGAACTCCGCACTCATTCGCAACAGAGAACGCGTTTAAGACACGATCACCGCGCGTTAGTCGCCCAGTGACAAGCGTGCCACCCTAACTACAGCAAGTAATACAAATGAACACAAATAGACAGAGACAGACAGAAACAGCAAGAAAGGAATAGAGGAACACACAGTAAAATAACAAAGTAAGGAAAAAAACAAACGCTAGCTAAACGCGAACTCCGCACTCATTCGCAACAGAGAACGCGTTTAAGACACGATCATCGCGCGTTAGTCGCCCAGTGACAAGCGTGCCACCCTAACTACAACAAGTAATACAAATGAACACAAATAGACAGAGACAGACAGAAACAGCAAGAAAGGAATAAAGGAACACACAGTAAAATAACAAAGTAAGGAAAAAAACAAACGCTAGCTAAACGCGAACTCCGCACTCATTCGCAACAGAGAACGCGTTTAAGACACGATCACCGCGCGTTAGTCGCCCAGTGACAAGCGTGCCACCCTAACTACAACAAGTAATACAAATGAACACAAATAGACAGAGACAGACAGAAACAGCAAGAAAGGAATAGAGGAACACACAGTAAAATAACAAAGTAAGGAAAAAAACAAACGCTAGCTAAACGCGAACTCCGCACTCATTCGCAACAGAGAACGCGTTTAAGACACGATCACCGCGTGTTAGTCGCCCAGTGACAAGCGTGCCACCCTAACTACAACAAGTAATACAAATGAACACAAATAGACAGAGACAGACAGAAACAGCAAGAAAGGAATAGAGGAACACACAGTAAAATAACAAAGTAAGGAAAAAAACAAACGCTAGCTAAACGCGAACTCCGCACTCATTCGCAACAGAGAACGCGTTTAAGACACGATCACCGCGCGTTAGTCGCCCAGTGACAAGCGTGCCACCCTAACTACAACAAGTAATACAAATGAACACAAATAGACAGAGACAGACAGAAACAGCAAGAAAGGAATAGAGGAACACACAGTAAAATAACAAAGTAAGGAAAAAAACAAACGCTAGCTAACGCGAACTCCGCACTCATTCGCAACAGAGAACGCGTTTAAGACACGATCACCGCGCGTTAGTCGCCCAGTGACAAGCGTGCCACCCTAACTACAACAAGTAATACAAATGAACACAAATAGACAGAGACAGACAGAAACAGCAAGAAAGGAATAGAGGAACACACAGTAAAATAACAAAGTAAGGAAAAAAACAAACGCTAGCTAAACGCGAACTCCGCACTCATTCGCAACAGAGAACGCGTTTAAGACACGATCACCGCGCGTTAGTCGCCCAGTGACAAGCGTGCCACCCTAACTACAACAAATAATACAAATGAACACAAATAGACAGAGACAGACAGAATGAACGCTTGCGAGAGCAAGCGATCAACACAGACAAACAGATAGCGTAAACACTTGCTAATCGGTTGCCTAACACCAGGCAACAGCAGGCGCAGAAATATCGCGGCCAGCAGGATAAGTCACAAACATGATCATGACAGGACATGATCCTGACAGAAGGAGGAAGTGTTTGTAGTTACGTGATGTGCATGGACCGCATAGTTGGAGGCACCAGGGATGGACAAAGAAGACGTGAGACAGGTAAGATTGAGCCCCCCGCCCACCCTGCACAGGTTTACTGGGAGATATCCGGATAGCAACTATCCGGGTGTCTCCGGGATCCGGATTTGAGCATCACTAACCGTCACCAAATGTGGCAACTTGCAGAAAACCACTGCGGGGCATATTTAAAATTATTTAAATATGCCACTTAAGAATGATCTCCTCCTCCCCTACTACAGCCATGCTTATCCTCACCAAATGTGGCAATCTGCAGAGTACCACTCGGGCGTAGTTAAAATGATTTAAACATACCGCCCAAGTATGGCCTCCTCCTCCCCAACAGCCATGCCAATCCTCACCAAATGTGGCAATCTGCAGAGTACCACTCAGGGGCGTATTTAAAATGATTTAAATATGCCGCCCAAGTACGGCCTCCTCCTCCCCTACAGCCAAGCCAATCCTCACCAGTGATGCTCAAATCCGGATCCGGGAGACACACGGTTAGTTGCTATCCAGATATCTCTTAGTAAACCTGTGCGCGGTGGGTGGGTGGATCAATATTACCTGTCTAACGTCTTCTTCGTCCGTCCCTGGCGCCTGCCATGATGCGGTGCTTGTGGCGGTCTCGAGACTACAAACACTTCCTCCTTCCGGGTTGAAGGAGGAAGTGTTTGTAGTCAAGTGATGCGCATGAACCGCATCATTGGAGGTGCCAGGGATGGACAAACAAGACGTCAGACAGGTAATATTGATCCCACCGCCCACCCAGCACAGGTTTACTGGGAGATATCTGGATGGAAACTATACGGGTGTCTCCGGGATCCGGATTTGAGCATCACTAATCGTCACCAAATGTGGCAACTTGCAGAAAACTACTGCAGGGCATATTTAAAATTATTTAACTATGCCGCCTAAGTATGGCCTCCTCCTCCCCTACAGCCATGCCAATCCTCACCAGTGATGCTCAAATCCACATTCGGGAGACACCCGGATAGTTGCTGTCCGGATATCTCTTATTAAAAGTGTGTGGGGTGGGTGGGGGGGGGTCAATCTTACCTGTCTGACATCTTCTTTGCCCGTCCTTGGCGCCTACCACGATGCGGTCCACGCGGCGGTCACGTGACTACCTACACTTCCTCCTTCCGGGTTGAAGGTGTGACGCTTGCGGGATAATCTCCACAGTCAGTGTGCAATGCGCACGCTGACACAGAGGAGATCGTGCGCAAGCGCTGTACTGGGTGAATGTCCGTCAATCTAGTCGCCACCCATTCAAGAGCAGAACAGATAAAACGAGATAGCTAATCGCAAGAACCGTAATAGCAGACAGATAAACAGAACAGGACGAAACAGCAAGAAAGGAATAGAGGAACACACAGTAAAATAACAAAGTAAGGAAAAAAACAAACGCTAGCTAAACGCGAACTCCGCACTCATTCGCAACAGAGAACGCGTTTAAGACACGATCACCGCGCGTTAGTCGCCCAGTGACAAGCGTGCCACCCTAACTACAAGTAATACAAATGAACACAAATAGACAGAGACAGACAGAAACAGCAAGAAAGGAATAGAGGAACACACAGTAAAATAACAAAGTAAGGAAAAAAACAAACGCTAGCTAAACGCGAACTCCGCACTCATTCGCAACAGAGAACGCGTTTAAGACACGATCACCGCGCGTTAGTCGCCCAGTGACAAGCGTGCCACCCTAACTACAACAAGTAATACAAATGAACACAAATAGACAGAGACAGACAGAAGCAGCAAGAAAGGAATAGAGGAACACACAGTAAAATAACAAAGTAAGGAAAAAAACAAACGCTAGCTAAACGCGAACTCCGCACTCATTCGCAACAGAGAACGCGTTTAAGACACGATCACCGCGCGTTAGTCGCCCAGTGACAAGCGTGCCACCCTAACTACAACAAGTAATACAAATGAACACAAATAGACAGAGACAGACAGAAACAGCAAGAAAGGAATAGAGGAACACACAGTAAAATAACAAAGTAAGGAAAAAAACAAACGCTAGCTAAACGCGAACTCCGCACTCATTCGCAACAGAGAACGCGTTTAAGACACGATCACCGCGCGTTAGTCGCCCAGTGACAAGCGTGCCACCCTAACTACAACAAGTAATACAAATGAACACAAATAGACAGAGACAGACAGAAACAGCAAGAAAGGAATAGAGGAACACACAGTAAAATAACAAAGTAAGGAAAAAAACAAACGCTAGCTAAACGTGAACTCCGCACTCATTCGCAACAGAGAACGCGTTTAAGACACGATCACCGCGCGTTAGTCGCCCAGTGACAAGCGTGCCACCCTAACTACAACAAGTAATACAAATGAACACAAATAGACAGAGACAGACAGAAACAGCAAGAAAGGAATAGAGGAACACACAGTAAAATAACAAAGTAAGGAAAAAAACAAACGCTAGCTAAACGCGAACTCCGCACTCATTCGCAACAGAGAACGCGTTTAAGACACGATCACCGCGCGTTAGTCGCCCAGTGACAAGCGTGCCACCCTAACTACAACAAGTAATACAAATGAACACAAATAGACAGAGACAGACAGAAACAGCAAGAAAGGAATAGAGGAACACACAGTAAAATAACAAAGTAAGGAAAAAAACAAACGCTAGCTAAACGCGAACTCCGCACTCATTCGCAACAGAGAACGCGTTTAAGACACGATCACCGCGCGTTAGTCGCCCAGTGACAAGCGTGCCACCCTAACTACAACAAGTAATACAAATGAACACAAATAGACAGAGACAGACAGAAACAGCAAGAAAGGAATAGAGGAACACACAGTAAAATAACAAAGTAAGGAAAAAAACAAACGCTAGCTAAACGCGAACTCCGCACTCATTCGCAACAGAGAACGCGTTTAAGACACGATCACCGCGCGTTAGTCGCCCAGTGACAAGCGTGCCACCCTAACTACAACAAGTAATACAAATGAACACAAATAGACAGAGACAGACAGAAACAGCAAGAAAGGAATAGAGGAACACACAGTAAAATAACAAAGTAAGGAGAAAAACAAACGCTAGCTAAACGCGAACTCCGCACTCATTCGCAACAGAGAACGCGTTTAAGACACGATCACCGCGCGTTAGTCGCCCAGTGACAAATAGACAGAGACAGACAGAAACAGCAAGAAAGGAATAGAGGAACACACAGTAAAATAACAAAGTAAGGAAAAGAACAAACGCTAGCTAAACGCGAACTCCGCACTCATTCGCAACAGAGAATGCGTTTAAGACACGATCACCGCGCGTTAGTCGCCCAGTGACAAGCGTGCCACCCTAACTACAACAAGTAATACAAATGAACACAAATAGACAGAGACAGACAGAAACAGCAAGAAAGGAATAGAGGAACACACAGTAAAATAACAAAGTAAGGAAAAAAACAAACGCTAGCTAAACGCGAACTCCGCACTCATTCGCAACAGAGAACGCGTTTAAGACACGATCACCGCGCGTTAGTCGCCCAGTGACAAGCGTGCCACCTTAACTACAACAAGTAATACAAATGAACACAAATAGACAGAGACAGACAGAAACAGCAAGAAAGGAATAGAGGAACACACAGTAAAATAACAAAGTAAGGAAAAAAACAAACGCTAGCTAAACGCGAACTCCGCACTCATTCGCAACAGAGAACGCGTTTAAGACACGATCACCGCGCGTTAGTCGCCCAGTGACAAGCGTGCCACCCTAACTACAACAAGTAATACAAATGAACACAAATAGACAGAGACAGACAGAAACAGCAAGAAAGGAATAGAGGAACACACAGTAAAATAACAAAGTAAGGAAAAAAACAAACGCTAGCTAAACGCGAACTCCGCACTCATTCGCAACAGAGAACGCGTTTAAGACACGATCACCGCGCGTTAGTCGCCCAGTGACAAGCGTGCCACCCTAACTACAGCAAGTAATACAAATGAACACAAATAGACAGAGACAGACAGAAACAGCAAGAAAGGAATAGAGGAACACACAGTAAAATAACAAAGTAAGGAAAAAAACAAACGCTAGCTAAACGCGAACTCCGCACTCATTCGCAACAGAGAACGCGTTTAAGACACGATCATCGCGCGTTAGTCGCCCAGTGACAAGCGTGCCACCCTAACTACAACAAGTAATACAAATGAACACAAATAGACAGAGACAGACAGAAACAGCAAGAAAGGAATAAAGGAACACACAGTAAAATAACAAAGTAAGGAAAAAAACAAACGCTAGCTAAACGCGAACTCCGCACTCATTCGCAACAGAGAACGCGTTTAAGACACGATCACCGCGCGTTAGTCGCCCAGTGACAAGCGTGCCACCCTAACTACAACAAGTAATACAAATGAACACAAATAGACAGAGACAGACAGAAACAGCAAGAAAGGAATAGAGGAACACACAGTAAAATAACAAAGTAAGGAAAAAAACAAACGCTAGCTAAACGCGAACTCCGCACTCATTCGCAACAGAGAACGCGTTTAAGACACGATCACCGCGTGTTAGTCGCCCAGTGACAAGCGTGCCACCCTAACTACAACAAGTAATACAAATGAACACAAATAGACAGAGACAGACAGAAACAGCAAGAAAGGAATAGAGGAACACACAGTAAAATAACAAAGTAAGGAAAAAAACAAACGCTAGCTAAACGCGAACTCCGCACTCATTCGCAACAGAGAACGCGTTTAAGACACGATCACCGCGCGTTAGTCGCCCAGTGACAAGCGTGCCACCCTAACTACAACAAGTAATACAAATGAACACAAATAGACAGAGACAGACAGAAACAGCAAGAAAGGAATAGAGGAACACACAGTAAAATAACAAAGTAAGGAAAAAAACAAACGCTAGCTAACGCGAACTCCGCACTCATTCGCAACAGAGAACGCGTTTAAGACACGATCACCGCGCGTTAGTCGCCCAGTGACAAGCGTGCCACCCTAACTACAACAAGTAATACAAATGAACACAAATAGACAGAGACAGACAGAAACAGCAAGAAAGGAATAGAGGAACACACAGTAAAATAACAAAGTAAGGAAAAAAACAAACGCTAGCTAAACGCGAACTCCGCACTCATTCGCAACAGAGAACGCGTTTAAGACACGATCACCGCGCGTTAGTCGCCCAGTGACAAGCGTGCCACCCTAACTACAACAAATAATACAAATGAACACAAATAGACAGAGACAGACAGAATGAACGCTTGCGAGAGCAAGCGATCAACACAGACAAACAGATAGCGTAAACACTTGCTAATCGGTTGCCTAACACCAGGCAACAGCAGGCGCAGAAATATCGCGGCCAGCAGGATAAGTCACAAACATGATCATGACAGGACATGATCCTGACAGAAGGAGGAAGTGTTTGTAGTTACGTGATGTGCATGGACCGCATAGTTGGAGGCACCAGGGATGGACAAAGAAGACGTGAGACAGGTAAGATTGAGCCCCCCGCCCACCCTGCACAGGTTTACTGGGAGATATCCGGATAGCAACTATCCGGGTGTCTCCGGGATCCAGATTTGAGCATCACTAACCGTCACCAAATGTGGCAACTTGCAGAAAACCACTGCGGGGCATATTTAAAATTATTTAAATATGCCACTTAAGAATGATCTCCTCCTCCCCTACTACAGCCATGCTTATCCTCACCAAATGTGGCAATCTGCAGAGTACCACTCGGGCGTAGTTAAAATGATTTAAACATACCGCCCAAGTATGGCCTCCTCCTCCCCAACAGCCATGCCAATCCTCACCAAATGTGGCAATCTGCAGAGTACCACTCAGGGGCGTATTTAAAATGATTTAAATATGCCGCCCAAGTACGGCCTCCTCCTCCCCTACAGCCAAGCCAATCCTCACCAGTGATGCTCAAATCCGGATCCGGGAGACACACGGTTAGTTGCTATCCAGATATCTCTTAGTAAACCTGTGCGCGGTGGGTGGGTGGATCAATATTACCTGTCTAACGTCTTCTTCGTCCGTCCCTGGCGCCTGCCATGATGCGGTGCTTGTGGCGGTCTCGAGACTACAAACACTTCCTCCTTCCGGGTTGAAGGAGGAAGTGTTTGTAGTCAAGTGATGCGCATGAACCGCATCATTGGAGGTGCCAGGGATGGACAAACAAGACGTCAGACAGGTAATATTGATCCCACCGCCCACCCAGCACAGGTTTACTGGGAGATATCTGGATGGAAACTATACGGGTGTCTCCGGGATCCGGATTTGAGCATCACTAATCGTCACCAAATGTGGCAACTTGCAGAAAACTACTGCAGGGCATATTTAAAATTATTTAACTATGCCGCCTAAGTATGGCCTCCTCCTCCCCTACAGCCATGCCAATCCTCACCAGTGATGCTCAAATCCACATTCGGGAGACACCCGGATAGTTGCTGTCCGGATATCTCTTATTAAAAGTGTGTGGGGTGGGTGGGGGGGGGTCAATCTTACCTGTCTGACATCTTCTTTGCCCGTCCTTGGCGCCTACCACGATGCGGTCCACGCGGCGGTCACGTGACTACCTACACTTCCTCCTTCCGGGTTGAAGGTGTGACGCTTGCGGGATAATCTCCACAGTCAGTGTGCAATGCGCACGCTGACACAGAGGAGATCGTGCGCAAGCGCTGTACTGGGTGAATGTCCGTCAATCTAGTCGCCACCCATTCAAGAGCAGAACAGATAAAACGAGATAGCTAATCGCAAGAACCGTAATAGCAGACAGATAAACAGAACAGGACGAAACAGCAAGAAAGGAATAGAGGAACACACAGTAAAATAACAAAGTAAGGAAAAAAACAAACGCTAGCTAAACGCGAACTCCGCACTCATTCGCAACAGAGAACGCGTTTAAGACACGATCACCGCGCGTTAGTCGCCCAGTGACAAGCGTGCCACCCTAACTACAAGTAATACAAATGAACACAAATAGACAGAGACAGACAGAAACAGCAAGAAAGGAATAGAGGAACACACAGTAAAATAACAAAGTAAGGAAAAAAACAAACGCTAGCTAAACGCGAACTCCGCACTCATTCGCAACAGAGAACGCGTTTAAGACACGATCACCGCGCGTTAGTCGCCCAGTGACAAGCGTGCCACCCTAACTACAACAAGTAATACAAATGAACACAAATAGACAGAGACAGACAGAAGCAGCAAGAAAGGAATAGAGGAACACACAGTAAAATAACAAAGTAAGGAAAAAAACAAACGCTAGCTAAACGCGAACTCCGCACTCATTCGCAACAGAGAACGCGTTTAAGACACGATCACCGCGCGTTAGTCGCCCAGTGACAAGCGTGCCACCCTAACTACAACAAGTAATACAAATGAACACAAATAGACAGAGACAGACAGAAACAGCAAGAAAGGAATAGAGGAACACACAGTAAAATAACAAAGTAAGGAAAAAAACAAACGCTAGCTAAACGCGAACTCCGCACTCATTCGCAACAGAGAACGCGTTTAAGACACGATCACCGCGCGTTAGTCGCCCAGTGACAAGCGTGCCACCCTAACTACAACAAGTAATACAAATGAACACAAATAGACAGAGACAGACAGAAACAGCAAGAAAGGAATAGAGGAACACACAGTAAAATAACAAAGTAAGGAAAAAAACAAACGCTAGCTAAACGCGAACTCCGCACTCATTCGCAACAGAGAACGCGTTTAAGACACGATCACCGCGCGTTAGTCGCCCAGTGACAAGCGTGCCACCCTAACTACAACAAGTAATACAAATGAACACAAATAGACAGAGACAGACAGAAACAGCAAGAAAGGAATAGAGGAACACACAGTAAAATAACAAAGTAAGGAAAAAAACAAACGCTAGCTAAACGTGAACTCCGCACTCATTCGCAACAGAGAACGCGTTTAAGACACGATCACCGCGCGTTAGTCGCCCAGTGACAAGCGTGCCACCCTAACTACAACAAGTAATGCAAATGAACACAAATAGACAGAGACAGACAGAAACAGCAAGAAAGGAATAGAGGAACACACAGTAAAATAACAAAGTAAGGAAAAAAACAAACGCTAGCTAAACGCGAACTCCGCACTCATTCGCAACAGAGAACGCGTTTAAGACACGATCACCGCGTGTTAGTCGCCCAGTGACAAGCGTGCCACCCTAACTACAACAAGTAATACAAATGAACACAAATAGACAGAGACAGACAGAAACAGCAAGAAAGGAATAGAGGAACACACAGTAAAATAACAAAGTAAGGAAAAAAACAAACGCTAGCTAAACGCGAACTCCGCACTCATTCGCAACAGAGAACGCGTTTAAGACACGATCACCGCGCGTTAGTCGCCCAGTGACAAGCGTGCCACCCTAACTACAACAAGTAATACAAATGAACACAAATAGACAGAGACAGACAGAAACAGCAAGAAAGGAATAGAGGAACACACAGTAAAATAACAAAGTAATGAAAAAAACAAACGCTAGCTAAACGCGAACTCCGCACTCATTCGCAACAGAGAACGCGTTTAAGACACGATCACCGCGCGTTAGTCGCCCAGTGACAAGCGTGCCACCCTAACTACAACAAATAATACAAATGAACACAAATAGACAGAGACAGACAGAATGAACGCTTGCGAGAGCAAGCGATCAACACAGACAAACAGATAGCGTAAACACTTGCTAATCGGTTGCCTAACACCAGGCAACAGCAGGCGCAGAAATATCGCGGCCAGCAGGATAAGTCACAAACATGATCATGACAGGACGTGATCCTGACAGAAGGAGGAAGTGTTTGTAGTTACGTGATGTGCATGGACCGCATAGTTGTAGTGTTGGGCGAACATCTAGATGTTCGGGTTCGGGCCGAACAGGCCGAACATGGCCGCGATGTTCGGGTGTTCGACCCGAACTCCGAACATAATGAAAGTCAATGGGGACCCGAACTTTTGTGGTTTGTAAAGCCTCCTTACATGCTACATACCCCAAATTTACAGGGTATGTGCACCTTGGGAGTGGGTACAAGAGGAAAAAAAAATTAGCAAAAAGAGCTTATAGTTTTTGAGAAAATCGATTTTAAAGTTTCAAAGGGAAAACTGTCTTTTAAATGCAGGAAATGTCTGTTTTCTTTGCACAGGTAACATGTTTTTTGTCGGCATGCAGTCATAAATGTAATACATATAAGAGGTTCCAGGAAAAGGGACCGGTAACGCTAACCCAGCAGCAGCACACGTGATGGAACAGGAGGAGGCGCAGGAGGAGAAGGCCACGCTTTGTGAGACACAACAACCCCGGCCTTCCATGAGGGCAAGAAGCGTGCGGATAGCATGCTTTGTACCGCCATGCAGTCATAAATGTAATAAAGATAAGAGGTTCCATAAACAAGGACCGGCAACGCTAACCCAGCAGCAGCAGCAGCAGCAGACGTGATGGAACAGGAGGAGGCGCAGGAGGAGAAGGCCACGCTTTGTGAGACACAACAACCCAGGCCTTGCATGAGGACAAAAAGCGTGCGGATAGCATGCTTTTTACCGCCATGCAGTCATAAATGTAATAAAGATAAGTGGTTCAATAAACAGGGACCACGCGGCAACGCTAACCCAGCAGCAGCAGACGTGATGGAACAGGAGGAGGCGCAGGAGGAGAAGGCCACGCTTTGTGAGACACAACAACCCAGGCCTTGCATGAGGGCAAGAAGCGTGCGGATAGCATGCTTTGTACCGCCATGCAGTCATAAATGTAATAAAGATAAGTGGTTCAATA
This sequence comes from Hyperolius riggenbachi, assembly GCF_040937935.1. Lineage (NCBI taxonomy): Eukaryota > Metazoa > Chordata > Amphibia > Anura > Hyperoliidae > Hyperolius > Hyperolius riggenbachi. The sequence goes on from NC_090651.1 coordinate 81,102,111, forward strand.
AACAGGGACCACGCGGCAACGCTAACCCAGCAGCAGCAGACGTGATGGAACAGGAGGAGGCGCAGGAGGAGAAGGCCACGCTTTGTGAGACACAACAACCCAGGCCTTGCATGAGGGCAAGAAGCGTGCGGATAGCATGCTTTGTACCGCCATGCAGTCATAAATGTAATAAAGATAAGTGGTTCAATAAACAGGGACCACGCGGCAACGCTAACCCAGCAGCAGCAGACGTGATGGAACAGGAGGAGGCGCAGGAGGAGAAGGCCACGCTTTGTGAGACACAACAACCCAGGCCTTGCATGAGGGCAAGAAGCGTGCGGATAGCATGCTTTGTACCGCCATGCAGTCATAAATGTAATAAAGATAAGTGGTTCAATAAACAGGGACCACGCGGCAACGCTAACCCAGCAGCAGCAGACGTGATGGAACAGGAGGAGGCGCAGGAGGAGAAGGCCACGCTTTGTGAGACACAACAACCCAGGCCTTGCATGAGGGCAAGAAGCGTGCGGATAGCATGCTTTGTACCGCCATGCAGTCATAAATGTAATAAAGATAAGTGGTTCAATAAACAGGGACCACGCGGCAACGCTAACCCAGCAGCAGCAGACGTGATGGAACAGGAGCAGGCGCAGGAGGAGAAGGCCACGGTTTTTGAGACACAACAACCCAGGCCTTGCATGAGGACAAAAAGCGTGCGGATATAGCAGCAATGCTTTTTGCCGCCATGCAGTCATAAATGTAATACAGATGAGAGGTTCAATAAACAGGGACCGGAAACGCTACACCATCCCAGATGTTCATTGGTCATGTTACTTGGTTGGGGTCCTGGAGTGTTGCGTAGTCATTTCCAATCCAGGATTGATTCATTTTAATTTGAGTCAGACGGTCTGCATTTTCTGTAGAGAGGCGGATACGCCGATCTGTGACGATGCCTCCGGCAGCACTGAAACAGTGTTCCGACATAACGCTGGCTGCCGGGCAAGCCAGCACCTCTATTGCGTACATTGCCAGTTCGTGCCAGGTGTCTAGCTTCGATACCCAATAGTTGAAGGGTGCAGATGGATTGTTCGACACAGCTACGTCATCTGACATGTAGTCCTTGACCATCTTCTCCAGGCGATCGGTGTTGGAGGTGGATCTGCACGCTTGCTGTTCAGTGGGCTGCTGCTGCATGGGTGTCAGAAAATTTTCCCACTCCAAGGACACTGCCGATACCGTTCCCTTTTGGGTACTAGCTGCGGCTTGCGTTGTTTGCTGCCCTCCTGGTCGTCCTGGGTTTGCGGAAGTCAGTCTGTCGGCGTACAACTGGCTAGAGGAGGGGGAGGATGTCAATCTCCTCTCTAAAGTCTCCACAAGGGCCTGCTGGTATTCTTCCATTTTGACCTGTCTGACTCTTTCTTCAAGCAGTTTTGGAACATTGTGTTTGTACCGTGGATCCAGAAGGGTATAAACCCAGTAATTGGTGTTGTCCAGAATGCGCACAATGCGTGGGTCACGTTCAATGCAGTCTAGCATGAATTGAGCCATGTGTGCCAGAGTCCTACCAGAATCCTCATCATCCTCTTGTGAGCGTTGTGATAGTTGTTGTGATGCATCATAGTCGTCACCTTCCTCCTGGTCTGCTTCTGCTGACCATTCGCGTTGAATTGTGGAAGTCCAACGTGCACCGCTCTGGCCCTCGTCAGTGGTGGCATGAAATTCCTGCTCCAACTCCAGCTGTTCCTCCTCCTCTTCTTCGTCATAGCTGCTGGGGCCAGCGTTCCCTAAGGCGGATGGCCTGATGTTGGTACCATCACGCTGATCGTTTTCTCCTTCAGATTCCCCCAGTTGCATCATGACAGCTGTTTCCTTGATTTTTAACATCGACCTCTTCAGTAAACACAGCAGTGGTATGGTAATGCTGACTGAAGAGTTGTCACTGCTCACAAGCAACGTGGATTGCTCAAAATTTTGGAGGACTTGGCAGAGGTCCAACATGTTGGCCCAATCGGATCCACAGAAGCTTGGCAGCTGTCCGGATGCGCCTCGGTACTGCGCCGTCATGTACTGGACCACTGCACTCTTCTGCTCACAAAAGCGTGCTAGCATGTGCAGCGTAGAATTCCAGCGCGTAGGGACATCACACAGCAAGCGATGGTGGGGGAGATTGAAGCGCTCCTGCATCTTGGCGAGTGCCCCCGAAGCAGTACTGGAATTTCTACAATGTTTGGCCACTCGACGCACCTTCAACAGAAGATCGGCCACGCCTGGGTATGTCCTCAGGAACCGCTGAACTACTAGGTTCATCACGTGCGCCAGGCAAGGGATGTGTGTCAGCTTAGCCAACCTTAAAGCGCGAATGAGATTACTCCCATTATCACACACAACCATGCCCGGTTTCAGGTCCAGCGGTGCCAGCCACAAATCCGTCTGTTCCTTTATTCCCCTCCAAATTTCCTCCCCTGTGTGCTGCTTATCCCCAAGGCAGATCAGCTTCAGCAACGCTTGCTGACGCATGCCAACAGCTGTGCTGCACTGCTTCCACGATCCTACTGCTGCTGGGTTAGCGTTTCCGAAAGAGGTACAGCTTTAAGATGCGTTGGAGGAGAAGGAGTCAGAGAGGTAGGTGCTGCTGTTGTTATCCAGTGGGAGGGACGGCGGTGCAGCTGTTTGCGGCGTGGGCAACACCCGCGCCGTAGCAGGTGAGGAATCGCTGCCAGGCTCCACAAGGTTCACCCAGTGCGCGGTAAGGGAGATGTATCAACCCTGGCCGAACGCACTCGTCCAGGTGTCAGTGGTGAGGTGAACCTTGCAGGCAACGGCATTCTTCAAGCTTCGGGTTATTTTGCTGACCACGTGCTCATGCAACTCAGGCACTGCAGAGCGCGCAAAGTGGTAGCGGCTGGGAACCACGTAACGTGGGATGGCCACTGACATCATGCCCTTGAAGCTGTTTGTCTCCACCACTCGATATGGCAGCATTTCGCAGGCCAGAAGCTTGGCTATGCTGGCTGTTACTGCCACGGCCCGGGGGTCATTTGCTGGCAATTTCCTCTTGCGCTCAAACATCTCCGACACAGACAACTGAACCGTAGCGCTGCACACGGAAGGGCTGTTGGTTGTTGTGTTTGATGAACACTGGGAGACCTCAAGAGCACTACTCCGGAAAGTGACAGTGTCAGCGTCGTCTGATGTTTGTGAATGTTGTGAACCACGCAATGGCTGGGCTACTGCTGCTGCTGAGGCGGGTCTGGTGGTGAGTCTGGTGAACCCAAGGGAGGCAGTGTTGCTGGTACCCTGTCCTGCCGCGTTTGCCCACAGAGTGGGATGTTTGGATAGCATGTGGCGGCTCATGCTGGTGGTGGAGAGGTTGTTAATACTTTTCCCCCTGCTCAGGCGAGTCTTGCACACCTTGCAAATCGCCATGGTAACATCCTCAGTGCAGTCTTCAAAGAAAGCCCAGACTTTGGAGCACCTGCCTCCTTGCTGGCGATTTCTGTTTCCTCCTCTTTTGCCTCTCACTCTAACTTCCACGCTTGTGGTGCCTGAAATTGCGCGCCGCCTACCTTGTGGCACAAGGCGAACTCGTGCAGCAGTGGGTTCTTCAACAGACTCATCTGTGCTGCTGCTACGACGGCGATGTTCTCGTTCACAAATAAAATCTGGGTCTCTGTCCACATTGTCCATACCCTCCTCTTCCATCTCCTCAAACTCGTCATATGTCATTGTGGGGGGCCGCCGCCGTGGAGTAGAGCTCCCCAGAACAACCTCTGCGCAGCTCACTCCAACGTCGTCTTCCAGATCTTGTCGGCCGACCTCCTGCAATTGCAACTTGCTCTGGGATTTGGGTTTCCGAGTCCTCCTCGGACTCGCCTTGTATTTCAGTGCGCGGTGCATTTCCCACAGTTAATGGTTGTGAATCCGGGCACAACATTTCTGGCTGTTCCTCCATTGACCTTTCATAGGTGGAAGTTTGTTGGGCTGGGAATAGCTCCTGCGAATACCCCATTGTGTCCTGAGGTAATTCATAGGACTGGTTATCTGGCAGTTGTGTGCGTGGTGTCGCTGCCGGTTGTGTCAGCTTTGTGCCCACTGGCTCCTTGTAACTGGCTGAGGACTCGGACCTCGTGCGTGATGTACTGGTGCTGCTTAACCCACTGCTGGACGCTTGAGAGGTCATCCAAGTAATTATCTGGTCCTGTTCTTTTGGATTTGTGAGGGTTGTTGTCCTGGACAACATGGGCGGTATTGAGTGGGTTTTCTTGGGTGCTCCCCTGTGGCCTGTACGTGAACCGTCAGGGGAAACACCTCTTCCCTTGCCCCTTCCTCTTTCACCGGATTTCTTCCTCATTTCACTTATCCTTACAGTACACGCTGACTGGCAGCAGTACAGTGGCAGCACAGAAATGCTATACAGTACCACTATTCCCAGCAGCGACACAGAGCACAATGCTATACAGTGGCGGGTGAGCGGTGTACTACTGTTCCCAGGCCCAGCAGACACAGAGTGGAAGTAAACACAATGCTATATAGTCTGGCTGAGCGGTGTACACAGAGTGGCAGTACACACAATGCTATATAGTCTGGCTAAGCCGTGTACACAGAGTGTCAGAAAACACAATGCTATATATAGCGTGGCTGAGCGAGGTGCACAGTGGCAGTACACACAATGCTATATTAGTCAGGCTAAGCCGTGTACACAGAGTGTCAGAAAGCACAATGCTATATATAGCGTGGCTGAGCGAGCGAGGTGCACAGTGGCAGTACACACAATGCTATATAGTCAGGCTAAGCCGTGTACACAGAGTGTCAGAAAACACAATGCTATATATAGCGTGGCTGAGCGAGGTGCACAGTGGCAGTACACACAATGCTTTATAGTCAGGCTGAGCCGTGTACACAGAGTGTCAGTAAACAATGGTATATAGTCTGGCTGAGCGGTGTACACAGAGTGTCAGTAAACAACGGTATATAGTCTGGCTGAGCGGTGTACACAGAGTGGCAGTAAACACAATGCTATATATAGCGTGGCTGAGCGAGGTGCACAGTGGCAGTACACACAATGCTATATAGTCAGGCTAAGCCGTGTACACAGAGTGTCAGAAAACACAATGCTATATATATAGCGTGGCTGAGCGAGGTGCACAGTGGCAGTACACACAATGCTATATATAGCGTGGCTGAGCGAGGTGCACAGTGGCAGTACACACAATGCTATATATAGCGTGGCTGAGCGAGGTGCACAGTGGCAGTACACACAATGCTATATATAGCGTGGCTGAGCGAGGTGCACAGTGGCAGTACACACAATGCTATATATAGCGTGGCTGAGCGAGGTGCACAGTGGCAGTACACACAATGCTATATTAGTCAGGCTAAGCCGTGTACACAGAGTGTCAGAAAACACAATGCTATATATATAGCGTGGCTGAGCGAGGTGCACAGTGGCAGTACACACAATGCTATATATAGCGTGGCTGAGCGAGGTGCACAGTGGCAGTACACACAATGCTATATATAGCGTGGCTGAGCGAGGTGCACAGTGGCAGTACACACAATGCTATATATAGCGTGGCTGAGCGAGGTGCACAGTGGCAGTACACACAATGCTATATTAGTCAGGCTAAGCCGTGTACACAGAGTGTCAGAAAACACAATGCTATATATATAGCGTGGCTGAGCGAGGTGCACAGTGGCAGTACACACAATGCTATATATAGCGTGGCTGAGCGAGGTGCACAGTGGCAGTACACACAATGCTATATATAGCGTGGCTGAGCGAGGTGCACAGTGGCAGTACACACAATGCTATATATAGCGTGGCTGAGCGAGGTGCACAGTGGCAGTACACACAATGCTATATTAGTCAGGCTAAGCCGTGTACACAGAGTGTCAGAAAACACAATGCTATATATATAGCGTGGCTAAGCGAGGTGCACAGTGGCAGTACACACAATGCTATATATAGCGTGGCTGAGCGAGGTGCACAGTGGCAGTACACACAATGCTATATATAGCGTGGCTGAGCGAGGTGCACAGTGGCAGTACACACAATGCTATATTAGTCAGGCTAAGCCGTGTACACAGAGTGTCAGAAAACACAATGCTATATATATAGCGTGGCTGAGCGAGGTACACAGTGGCAGTAAACAATGCTATATATAGTGTGGCTGAGCGAGCGGTGTACTACTGTTCCCAGCAGCGACACACAATGACTGGGGGGGACCCTGGCTAGCGTGGCTGGAGAGCGAACTACCCTGCCTGCCTACCCAAAGCTAAACCCACAGACAAATGGCGGAGATATGACGTGGTTCGGGTATTTATTTACCCGAACCACGTGACCGTTCGGCCAATCAGAGCGCGTTCGGGCCCGAACCACGTGACCCGTTCGGCCAATCACAGCGCTAGCCGAACGTTCGGGGAACGTTCGGCCATGCGCTCTTAGTTCGGCCATGTGGCCGAACGGTTTGGCCGAGCACCGTCAGGTGTTCGGCCGAACTCGAACATCACCCGAACAGGGTGATGTTCTGCAGAACCCGAACAGTGGCGAACACTGTTCGCCCAACACTACATAGTTGGAGGCACCAGGGATGGACAAAGAAGACGTGAGACAGGTAAGATTGAGCCCCCCGCCCACCCTGCACAGGTTTACTGGGAGATATCCGGATAGCAACTATCCGGGTGTCTCCGGGATCCGGATTTGAGCATCACTAACCGTCACCAAATGTGGCAACTTGCAGAAAACCACTGCGGGGCATATTTAAAATTATTTAAATATGCCACTTAAGAATGATCTCCTCCTCCCCTACTACAGCCATGCTTATCCTCACCAAATGTGGCAATCTGCAGAGTACCACTCGGGCGTAGTTAAAATGATTTAAACATACCACCCAAGTATGGCCTCCTCCTCCCCAACAGCCATGCCAATCCTCACCAAATGTGGCAATCTGCAGAGTACCACTCAGGGGCGTATTTAAAATGATTTAAATATGCCGCCCAAGTACGGCCTCCTCCTCCCCTACAGCCAAGCCAATCCTCACCAGTGATGCTCAAATCCGGATCCGGGAGACACACGGTTAGTTGCTATCCAGATATCTCTTAGTAAACCTGTGCGCGGTGGGTGGGTGGATCAATATTACCTGTCTGACGTCTTCTTCGTCCGTCCCTGGCGCCTGCCATGATGCGGTGCTTGTGGCGGTCTCGAGACTACAAACACTTCCTCCTTCCGGGTTGAAGGAGGAAGTGTTTGTAGTCAAGTGATGCGCATGAACCGCATCATTGGAGGTGCCAGGGATGGACAAACAAGACGTCAGACAGGTAATATTGAGCCCACCGCCCACCCAGCACAGGTTTACTGGGAGATATCTGGATGGAAACTATACGGGTGTCTCCGGGATCCGGATTTGAGCATCACTAATCGTCACCAAATGTGGCAACTTGCAGAAAACTACTGCAGGGCATATTTAAAATTATTTAACTATGCCGCCTAAGTATGGCCTCCTCCTCCCCTACAGCCATGCCAATCCTCACCAGTGATGCTCAAATCCACATTCGGGAGACACCCGGATAGTTGCTGTCCGGATATCTCTTATTAAAAGTGTGTGGGGTGGGTGGGGGGGGGGGGTCAATCTTACCTGTCTGACATCTTATTTGCCCGTCCTTGGCGCCTACCACGATGCGGTCCACGCGGCGGTCACGTGACTACCTACACTTCCTCCTTCCGGGTTGAAGGTGTGACGCTTGCGGGATAATCTCCACAGTCAGTGTGCAATGCGCACGCTGACACAGAGGAGATCGTGCGCAAGCGCTGTACTGGGTGAATGTCCGTCAATCTAGTCGCCACCCATTCAAGAGCAGAACAGATAAAACGAGATAGCTAATCGCAAGAACCGTAATAGCAGACAGATAAACAGAACAGGACGAAACAGCAAGAAAGGAATAGAGGAACACACAGTAAAATAACAAAGTAAGGAAAAAAACAAACGCTAGCTAAACGCGAACTCCGCACTCATTCGCAACAGAGAACGCGTTTAAGACACGATCACCGCGCGTTAGTCGCCCAGTGACAAGCGTGCCACCCTAACTACAACAAGTAATACAAATGAACACAAATAGACAGAGACAGACAGAAACAGCAAGAAAGGAATAGAGGAACACACAGTAAAATAACAAAGTAAGGAAAAAAACAAACGCTAGCTAAACGCGAACTCCGCACTCATTCGCAACAGAGAACGCGTTTAAGACACGATCACCGCGCGTTAGTCGCCCAGTGACAAGCGTGCCACCCTAACTACAACAAGTAATACAAATGAACACAAATAGACAGAGACAGACAGAAACAGCAAGAAAGGAATAGAGGAACACACAGTAAAATAACAAAGTAAGGAAAAAAACAAACGCTAGCTAAACGCGAACTCCGCACTCATTCGCAACAGAGAACGCGTTTAAGACACGATCACCGCGCGTTAGTCGCCCAGTGACAAGCGTGCCACCCTAACTACAACAAGTAATACAAATGAACACAAATAGACAGAGACAGACAGAAACAGCAAGAAAGGAATAGAGGAACACACAGTAAAATAACAAAGTAAGGAAAAAAACAAACGCTAGCTAAACGCGAACTCCGCACTCATTCGCAACAGAGAACGCGTTTAAGACACGATCACCGCGCGTTAGTCGCCCAGTGACAAGCGTGCCACCCTAACTACAACAAGTAATACAAATGAACACAAATAGACAGAGACAGACAGAAACAGCAAGAAAGGAATAGAGGAACACACAGTAAAATAACAAAGTAAGGAAAAAAACAAACGCTAGCTAAACGCGAACTCCGCACTCATTCGCAACAGAGAACGCGTTTAAGACACGATCACCGCGCGTTAGTCGCCCAGTGACAAGCGTGCCACCCTAACTACAACAAGTAATACAAATGAACACAAATAGACAGAGACAGACAGAAACAGCAAGAAAGGAATAGAGGAACACACAGTAAAATAACAAAGTAAGGAAAAAAACAAACGCTAGCTAAACGCGAACTCCGCACTCATTCGCAACAGAGAACGCGTTTAAGACACGATCACCGCGCGTTAGTCGCCCAGTGACAAGCGTGCCACCCTAACTACAACAAGTAATACAAATGAACACAAATAGACAGAGACAGACAGAAACAGCAAGAAAGGAATAGAGGAACACACAGTAAAATAACAAAGTAAGGAAAAAAACAAACGCTAGCTAAACGCGAACTCCGCACTCATTCGCAACAGAGAACGCGTTTAAGACACGATCACCGCGCGTTAGTCGCCCAGTGACAAGCGTGCCACCCTAACTACAACAAGTAATACAAATGAACACAAATAGACAGAGACAGACAGAAACAGCAAGAAAGGAATAGAGGAACACACAGTAAAATAACAAAGTAAGGAAAAAAACAAACGCTAGCTAAACGCGAACTCCGCACTCATTCGCAACAGAGAACGCGTTTAAGACACGATCACCGCGCGTTAGTCGCCCAGTGACAAGCGTGCCACCCTAACTACAACAAGTAATACAAATGAACACAAATAGACAGAGACAGACAGAAACAGCAAGAAAGGAATAGAGGAACACACAGTAAAATAACAAAGTAAGGAAAAAAACAAACGCTAGCTAAACGCGAACTCCGCACTCATTCGCAACAGAGAACGCGTTTAAGACACGATCACCGCGCGTTAGTCGCCCAGTGACAAGCGTGCCACCCTAACTACAACAAGTAATACAAATGAACACAAATAGACAGAGACAGACAGAAACAGCAAGAAAGGAATAGAGGAACACACAGTAAAATAACAAAGTAAGGAAAAAAACAAACGCTAGCTAAACGCGAACTCCGCACTCATTCGCAACAGAGAACGCGTTTAAGACACGATCACCGCGCGTTAGTCGCCCAGTGACAAGCGTGCCACCCTAACTAAAACAAGTAATACAAATGAACACAAATAGACAGAGACAGACAGAAACAGCAAGAAAGGAATAGAGGAACACACAGTAAAATAACAAAGTAAGGAAAAAAACAAACGCTAGCTAAACGCGAACTCCGCACTCATTCGCAACAGAGAACGCGTTTAAGACACGATCACCGCGCGTTAGTCGCCCAGTGACAAGCGTGCCACCCTAACTACAACAAGTAATACAAATGAACACAAATAGACAGAGACAGACAGAAACAGCAAGAAAGGAATAGAGGAACACACAGTAAAATAACAAAGTAAGGAAAAAAACAAACGCTAGCTAAACGCGAACTCCGCACTCATTCGCAACAGAGAACGCGTTTAAGACACGATCACCGCGCGTTAGTCGCCCAGTGACAAGCGTGCCACCCTAACTACAACAAGTAATACAAATGAACACAAATAGACAGAGACAGACAGAAACAGCAAGAAAGGAATAGAGGAACACACAGTAAAATAACAAAGTAAGGAAAAAAACAAACGCTAGCTAAACGCGAACTCCGCACTCATTCGCAACAGAGAACGCGTTTAAGACACGATCACCGCGCGTTAGTCGCCCAGTGACAAGCGTGCCACCCTAACTACAACAAGTAATACAAATGAACACAAATAGACAGAGACAGACAGAAACAGCAAGAAAGGAATAGAGGAACACACAGTAAAATAACAAAGTAAGGAAAAAAACAAACGCTAGCTAAACGCGAACTCCGCACTCATTCGCAACAGAGAACGCGTTTAAGACACGATCACCGCGCGTTAGTCACCCAGTGACAAGCGTGCCACCCTAACTACAACAAGTAATACAAATGAACACAAATAGACAGAGACAGACAGAAACAGCAAGAAAGGAATAGAGGAACACACAGTAAAATAACAAAGTAAGGAAAAAAACAAACGCTAGCTAAACGCGAACTCCGCACTCATTCGCAACAGAGAACGCGTTTAAGACACGATCACCACGCGTTAGTCGCCCAGTGACAAGGGTGCCACCCTAACTACAACAAGTAATACAAATGAACACAAATAGACAGAGACAGACAGAAACAGCAAGAAAGGAATAGAGAAACACACAGTAAAATAACAAAGTAAGGAGAAAAACAAACGCTAGCTAAACGCGAACTCCGCACTCATTCGCAACAGAGAACGCGTTTAAGACACGATCACCACGCGTTAGTCGCCCAGTGACAAGGGTGCCACCCTAACTACAACAAGTAATACAAATGAACACAAATAGACAGAGACAGACAGAAACAGCAAGAAAGGAATAGAGAAACACACAGTAAAATAACAAAGTAAGGAGAAAAACAAACGCTAGCTAAACGCGAACTCCGCACTCATTCGCAACAGAGAACGCGTTTAAGACACGATCACCGCGCGTTAGTCGCCCAGTGACAAATAGACAGAGACAGACAGAAACAGCAAGAAAGGAATAGAGGAACACACAGTAAAATAACAAAGTAAGGAAAAGAACAAACGCTAGCTAAACGCGAACTCCGCACTCATTCGCAACAGAGAATGCGTTTAAGACACGATCACCGCGCGTTAGTCGCCCAGTGACAAGCGTGCCACCCTAACTACAACAAGTAATACAAATGAACACAAATAGACAGAGACAGACAGAAACAGCAAGAAAGGAATAGAGGAACACACAGTAAAATAACAAAGTAAGGAAAAAAACAAACGCTAGCTAAACGCGAACTCCGCACTCATTCGCAACAGAGAACGCGTTTAAGACACGATCACCGCGCGTTAGTCGCCCAGTGACAAGCGTGCCACCCTAACTACAACAAGTAATACAAATGAACACAAATAGACAGAGACAGACAGAAACAGCAAGAAAGGAATAGAGGAACACACAGTAAAATAACAAAGTAAGGAAAAAAACAAACGCTAGCTAAACGCGAACTCCGCACTCATTCGCAACAGAGAACGCGTTTAAGACACGATCACCGCGCGTTAGTCGCCCAGTGACAAGCGTGCCACCCTAACTACAGCAAGTAATACAAATGAACACAAATAGACAGAGACAGACAGAAACAGCAAGAAAGGAATAGAGGAACACACAGTAAAATAAGAAAGTAAGGAAAAAAACAAACGCTAGCTAAACGCGAACTCCGCACTCATTCGCAACAGAGAACGCGTTTAAGACACGATCATCGCGCGTTAGTCGCCCAGTGACAAGCGTGCCACCCTAACTACAACAAGTAATACAAATGAACACAAATAGACAGAGACAGACAGAAACAGCAAGAAAGGAATAAAGGAACACACAGTAAAATAACAAAGTAAGGAAAAAAACAAACGCTAGCTAAACGCGAACTCCGCACTCATTCGCAACAGAGAACGCGTTTAAGACACGATCACCGCGCGTTAGTCGCCCAGTGACAAGCGTGCCACCCTAACTACAACAAGTAATACAAATGAACACAAATAGACAGAGACAGACAGAAACAGCAAGAAAGGAATAGAGGAACACACAGTAAAATAACAAAGTAAGGAAAAAAACAAACGCTAGCTAAACGCGAACTCCGCACTCATTCGCAACAGAGAACGCGTTTAAGACACGATCACCGCGTGTTAGTCGCCCAGTGACAAGCGTGCCACCCTAACTACAACAAGTAATACAAATGAACACAAATAGCCAGAGACAGACAGAAACAGCAAGAAAGGAATAGAGGAACACACAGTAAAATAACAAAGTAAGGAAAAAAACAAACGCTAGCTAAACGCGAACTCCGCACTCATTCGCAACAGAGAACGCGTTTAAGACACGATCACCGCGCGTTAGTCGCCCAGTGACAAGCGTGCCACCCTAACTACAACAAGTAATACAAATGAACACAAATAGACAGAGACAGACAGAAACAGCAAGAAAGGAATAGAGGAACACACAGTAAAATAACAAAGTAAGGAAAAAAACAAACGCTAGCTAAACGCGAACTCCGCACTCATTCGCAACAGAGAACGCGTTTAAGACACGATCACCGCGCGTTAGTCGCCCAGTGACAAGCGTGCCACCCTAACTACAACAAGTAATACAAATGAACACAAATAGACAGAGACAGACAGAAACAGCAAGAAAGGAATAGAGGAACACACAGTAAAATAACAAAGTAAGGAAAAAAACAAACGCTAGCTAAACGCGAACTCCGCACTCATTCGCAACAGAGAACGCGTTTAAGACACGATCACCGCGCGTTAGTCGCCCAGTGACAAGCGTGCCACCCTAACTACAACAAGTAATACAAATGAACACAAATAGACAGAGACAGACAGAAACAGCAAGAAAGGAATAGAGGAACACACAGTAAAATAACAAAGTAAGGAAAAAAACAAACGCTAGCTAAACGTGAACTCCGCACTCATTCGCAACAGAGAACGCGTTTAAGACACGATCACCGCGCGTTAGTCGCCCAGTGACAAGCGTGCCACCCTAACTACAACAAGTAATGCAAATGAACACAAATAGACAGAGACAGACAGAAACAGCAAGAAAGGAATAGAGGAACACACAGTAAAATAACAAAGTAAGGAAAAAAACAAACGCTAGCTAAACGCGAACTCCGCACTCATTCGCAACAGAGAACGCGTTTAAGACACGATCACCGCGTGTTAGTCGCCCAGTGACAAGCGTGCCACCCTAACTACAACAAGTAATACAAATGAACACAAATAGACAGAGACAGACAGAAACAGCAAGAAAGGAATAGAGGAACACACAGTAAAATAACAAAGTAAGGAAAAAAACAAACGCTAGCTAAACGCGAACTCCGCACTCATTCGCAACAGAGAACGCGTTTAAGACACGATCACCGCGCGTTAGTCGCCCAGTGACAAGCGTGCCACCCTAACTACAACAAGTAATACAAATGAACACAAATAGACAGAGACAGACAGAAACAGCAAGAAAGGAATAGAGGAACACACAGTAAAATAACAAAGTAAGGAAAAAAACAAACGCTAGCTAAACGCGAACTCCGCACTCATTCGCAACAGAGAACGCGTTTAAGACACGATCACCGCGCGTTAGTCGCCCAGTGACAAGCGTGCCACCCTAACTACAACAAATAATACAAATGAACACAAATAGACAGAGACAGACAGAATGAACGCTTGCGAGAGCAAGCGATCAACACAGACAAACAGATAGCGTAAACACTTGCTAATCGGTTGCCTAACACCAGGCAACAGCAGGCGCAGAAATATCGCGGCCAGCAGGATAAGTCACAAACATGATCATGACAGGACATGATCCTGACAGAAGGAGGAAGTGTTTGTAGTTACGTGATGTGCATGGACCGCATAGTTGGAGGCACCAGGGATGGACAAAGAAGACGTGAGACAGGTAAGATTGAGCCCCCCGCCCACCCTGCACAGGTTTACTGGGAGATATCCGGATAGCAACTATCCGGGTGTCTCCGGGATCCGGATTTGAGCATCACTAACCGTCACCAAATGTGGCAACTTGCAGAAAACCACTGCGGGGCATATTTAAAATTATTTAAATATGCCACTTAAGAATGATCTCCTCCTCCCCTACTACAGCCATGCTTATCCTCACCAAATGTGGCAATCTGCAGAGTACCACTCGGGCGTAGTTAAAATGATTTAAACATACCGCCCAAGTATGGCCTCCTCCTCCCCAACAGCCATGCCAATCCTCACCAAATGTGGCAATCTGCAGAGTACCACTCAGGGGCGTATTTAAAATGATTTAAATATGCCGCCCAAGTACGGCCTCCTCCTCCCCTACAGCCAAGCCAATCCTCACCAGTGATGCTCAAATCCGGATCCGGGAGACACACGGTTAGTTGCTATCCAGATATCTCTTAGTAAACCTGTGCGCGGTGGGTGGGTGGATCAATATTACCTGTCTAACGTCTTCTTCGTCCGTCCCTGGCGCCTGCCATGATGCGGTGCTTGTGGCGGTCTCGAGACTACAAACACTTCCTCCTTCCGGGTTGAAGGAGGAAGTGTTTGTAGTCAAGTGATGCGCATGAACCGCATCATTGGAGGTGCCAGGGATGGACAAACAAGACGTCAGACAGGTAATATTGATCCCACCGCCCACCCAGCACAGGTTTACTGGGAGATATCTGGATGGAAACTATACGGGTGTCTCCGGGATCCGGATTTGAGCATCACTAATCGTCACCAAATGTGGCAACTTGCAGAAAACTACTGCAGGGCATATTTAAAATTATTTAACTATGCCGCCTAAGTATGGCCTCCTCCTCCCCTACAGCCATGCCAATCCTCACCAGTGATGCTCAAATCCACATTCGGGAGACACCCGGATAGTTGCTGTCCGGATATCTCTTATTAAAAGTGTGTGGGGTGGGTGGGGGGGGGTCAATCTTACCTGTCTGACATCTTCTTTGCCCGTCCTTGGCGCCTACCACGATGCGGTCCACGCGGCGGTCACGTGACTACCTACACTTCCTCCTTCCGGGTTGAAGGTGTGACGCTTGCGGGATAATCTCCACAGTCAGTGTGCAATGCGCACGCTGACACAGAGGAGATCGTGCGCAAGCGCTGTACTGGGTGAATGTCCGTCAATCTAGTCGCCACCCATTCAAGAGCAGAACAGATAAAACGAGATAGCTAATCGCAAGAACCGTAATAGCAGACAGATAAACAGAACAGGACGAAACAGCAAGAAAGGAATAGAGGAACACACAGTAAAATAACAAAGTAAGGAAAAAAACAAACGCTAGCTAAACGCGAACTCCGCACTCATTCGCAACAGAGAACGCGTTTAAGACACGATCACCGCGCGTTAGTCGCCCAGTGACAAGCGTGCCACCCTAACTACAAGTAATACAAATGAACACAAATAGACAGAGACAGACAGAAACAGCAAGAAAGGAATAGAGGAACACACAGTAAAATAACAAAGTAAGGAAAAAAACAAACGCTAGCTAAACGCGAACTCCGCACTCATTCGCAACAGAGAACGCGTTTAAGACACGATCACCGCGCGTTAGTCGCCCAGTGACAAGCGTGCCACCCTAACTACAACAAGTAATACAAATGAACACAAATAGACAGAGACAGACAGAAGCAGCAAGAAAGGAATAGAGGAACACACAGTAAAATAACAAAGTAAGGAAAAAAACAAACGCTAGCTAAACGCGAACTCCGCACTCATTCGCAACAGAGAACGCGTTTAAGACACGATCACCGCGCGTTAGTCGCCCAGTGACAAGCGTGCCACCCTAACTACAACAAGTAATACAAATGAACACAAATAGACAGAGACAGAAAGAAACAGCAAGAAAGGAATAGAGGAACACACAGTAAAATAACAAAGTAAGGAAAAAAACAAACGCTAGCTAAACGCGAACTCCGCACTCATTCGCAACAGAGAACGCGTTTAAGACACGATCACCGCGCGTTAGTCGCCCAGTGACAAGCGTGCCACCCTAACTACAACAAGTAATACAAATGAACACAAATAGACAGAGACAGACAGAAACAGCAAGAAAGGAATAGAGGAACACACAGTAAAATAACAAAGTAAGGAAAAAAACAAACGCTAGCTAAACGTGAACTCCGCACTCATTCGCAACAGAGAACGCGTTTAAGACACGATCACCGCGCGTTAGTCGCCCAGTGACAAGCGTGCCACCCTAACTACAACAAGTAATGCAAATGAACACAAATAGACAGAGACAGACAGAAACAGCAAGAAAGGAATAGAGGAACACACAGTAAAATAACAAAGTAAGGAAAAAAACAAACGCTAGCTAAACGCGAACTCCGCACTCATTCGCAACAGAGAACGCGTTTAAGACACGATCACCGCGCGTTAGTCGCCCAGTGACAAGCGTGCCACCCTAACTACAACAAGTAATACAAATGAACACAAATAGACAGAGACAGACAGAAACAGCAAGAAAGGAATAGAGGAACACACAGTAAAATAACAAAGTAAGGAAAAAAACAAACGCTAGCTAAACGCGAACTCCGCACTCATTCGCAACAGAGAACGCGTTTAAGACACGATCACCGCGCGTTAGTCGCCCAGTGACAAGCGTGCCACCCTAACTACAACAAGTAATACAAATGAACACAAATAGACAGAGACAGACAGAAACAGCAAGAAAGGAATAGAGGAACACACAGTAAAATAACAAAGTAAGGAAAAAAACAAACGCTAGCTAAACGTGAACTCCGCACTCATTCGCAACAGAGAACGCGTTTAAGACACGATCACCGCGCGTTAGTCGCCCAGTGACAAGCGTGCCACCCTAACTACAACAAGTAATGCAAATGAACACAAATAGACAGAGACAGACAGAAACAGCAAGAAAGGAATAGAGGAACACACAGTAAAATAACAAAGTAAGGAAAAAAACAAACGCTAGCTAAACGCGAACTCCACACTCATTCGCAACAGAGAACGCGTTTAAGACACGATCACCGCGTGTTAGTCGCCCAGTGACAAGCGTGCCACCCTAACTACAACAAGTAATACAAATGAACACAAATAGACAGAGACAGACAGAAACAGCAAGAAAGGAATAGAGGAACACACAGTAAAATAACAAAGTAAGGAAAAAAACAAACGCTAGCTAAACGCGAACTCCGCACTCATTCGCAACAGAGAACGCGTTTAAGACACGATCACCGCGCGTTAGTCGCCCAGTGACAAGCGTGCCACCCTAACTACAACAAGTAATACAAATGAACACAAATAGACAGAGACAGACAGAAACAGCAAGAAAGGAATAGAGGAACACACAGTAAAATAACAAAGTAAGGAAAAAAACAAACGCTAGCTAAACGCGAACTCCGCACTCATTCGCAACAGAGAACGCGTTTAAGACACGATCACCGCGCGTTAGTCGCCCAGTGACAAGCGTGCCACCCTAACTACAACAAATAATACAAATGAACACAAATAGACAGAGACAGACAGAATGAACGCTTGCGAGAGCAAGCGATCAACACAGACAAACAGATAGCGTAAACACTTGCTAATCGGTTGCCTAACACCAGGCAACAGCAGGCGCAGAAATATCGCGGCCAGCAGGATAAGTCACAAACATGATCATGACAGGACATGATCCTGACAGAAGGAGGAAGTGTTTGTAGTTACGTGATGTGCATGGACCGCATAGTTGTAGTGTTGGGCGAACATCTAGATGTTCGGGTTCGGGCCGAACAGGCCGAACATGGCCGCGATGTTCGGGTGTTCGACCCGAACTCCGAACATAATGAAAGTCAATGGGGACCCGAACTTTTGTGGTTTGTAAAGCCTCCTTACATGCTACATACCCCAAATTTACAGGGTATGTGCACCTTGGGAGTGGGTACAAGAGGAAAAAAAAATTAGCAAAAAGAGCTTATAGTTTTTGAGAAAATCGATTTTAAAGTTTCAAAGGGAAAACTGTCTTTTAAATGCGGGAAATGTCTGTTTTCTTTGCACAGGTAACATGTTTTTTGTCGGCATGCAGTCATAAATGTAATACATATAAGAGGTTCCAGGAAAAGGGACCGGTAACGCTAACCCAGCAGCAGCACACGTGATGGAACAGGAGGAGGCGCAGGAGGAGAAGGCCACGCTTTGTGAGACACAACAACCCCGGCCTTCCATGAGGGCAAGAAGCGTGCGGATAGCATGCTTTGTACCGCCATGCAGTCATAAATGTAATAAAGATAAGAGGTTCCATAAACAAGGACCGGCAACGCTAACCCAGCAGCAGCAGCAGCAGCAGACGTGATGGAACAGGAGGAGGCGCAGGAGGAGAAGGCCACGCTTTGTGAGACACAACAACCCAGGCCTTGCATGAGGACAAAAAGCGTGCGGATAGCATGCTTTTTACCGCCATGCAGTCATAAATGTAATAAAGATAAGTGGTTCAATAAACAGGGACCACGCGGCAACGCTAACCCAGCAGCAGCAGACGTGATGGAACAGGAGGAGGCGCAGGAGGAGAAGGCCACGCTTTGTGAGACACAACAACCCAGGCCTTGCATGAGGGCAAGAAGCGTGCGGATAGCATGCTTTGTACCGCCATGCAGTCATAAATGTAATAAAGATAAGTGGTTCAATAAACAGGGACCACGCGGCAACGCTAACCCAGCAGCAGCAGACGTGATGGAACAGGAGGAGGCGCAGGAGGAGAAGGCCACGCTTTGTGAGACACAACAACCCAGGCCTTGCATGAGGGCAAGAAGCGTGCGGATAGCATGCTTTGTACCGCCATGCAGTCATAAATGTAATAAAGATAAGTGGTTCAATAAACAGGGACCACGCGGCAACGCTAACCCAGCAGCAGCAGACGTGATGGAACAGGAGGAGGCGCAGGAGGAGAAGGCCACGCTTTGTGAGACACAACAACCCAGGCCTTGCATGAGGGCAAGAAGCGTGCGGATAGCATGCTTTGTACCGCCATGCAGTCATAAATGTAATAAAGATAAGTGGTTCAATAAACAGGGACCACGCGGCAACGCTAACCCAGCAGCAGCAGACGTGATGGAACAGGAGGAGGCGCAGGAGGAGAAGGCCACGCTTTGTGAGACACAACAACCCAGGCCTTGCATGAGGGCAAGAAGCGTGCGGATAGCATGCTTTGTACCGCCATGCAGTCATAAATGTAATAAAGATAAGTGGTTCAATAAACAGGGACCACGCGGCAACGCTAACCCAGCAGCAGCAGACGTGATGGAACAGGAGCAGGCGCAGGAGGAGAAGGCCACGGTTTTTGAGACACAACAACCCAGGCCTTGCATGAGGACAAAAAGCGTGCGGATATAGCAGCAATGCTTTTTGCCGCCATGCAGTCATAAATGTAATACAGATGAGAGGTTCAATAAACAGGGACCGGAAACGCTACACCATCCCAGATGTTCATTGGTCATGTTACTTGGTTGGGGTCCTGGAGTGTTGCGTAGTCATTTCCAATCCAGGATTGATTCATTTTAATTTGAGTCAGACGGTCTGCATTTTCTGTAGAGAGGCGGATACGCCGATCTGTGACGATGCCTCCGGCAGCACTGAAACAGTGTTCCGACATAACGCTGGCTGCCGGGCAAGCCAGCACCTCTATTGCGTACATTGCCAGTTCGTGCCAGGTGTCTAGCTTCGATACCCAATAGTTGAAGGGTGCAGATGGATTGTTCGACACAGCTACGTCATCTGACATGTAGTCCTTGACCATCTTCTCCAGGCGATCGGTGTTGGAGGTGGATCTGCACGCTTGCTGTTCAGTGGGCTGCTGCTGCATGGGTGTCAGAAAATTTTCCCACTCCAAGGACACTGCCGATACCGTTCCCTTTTGGGTACTAGCTGCGGCTTGCGTTGTTTGCTGCCCTCCTGGTCGTCCTGGGTTTGCGGAAGTCAGTCTGTCGGCGTACAACTGGCTAGAGGAGGGGGAGGATGTCAATCTCCTCTCTAAAGTCTCCACAAGGGCCTGCTGGTATTCTTCCATTTTGACCTGTCTGACTCTTTCTTCAAGCAGTTTTGGAACATTGTGTTTGTACCGTGGATCCAGAAGGGTATAAACCCAGTAATTGGTGTTGTCCAGAATGCGCACAATGCGTGGGTCACGTTCAATGCAGTCTAGCATGAATTGAGCCATGTGTGCCAGAGTCCTACCAGAATCCTCATCATCCTCTTGTGAGCGTTGTGATAGTTGTTGTGATGCATCATAGTCGTCACCTTCCTCCTGGTCTGCTTCTGCTGACCATTCGCGTTGAATTGTGGAAGTCCAACGTGCACCGCTCTGGCCCTCGTCAGTGGTGGCATGAAATTCCTGCTCCAACTCCAGCTGTTCCTCCTCCTCTTCTTCGTCATAGCTGCTGGGGCCAGCGTTCCCTGAGGCGGATGGCCTGATGTTGGTACCATCACGCTGATCGTTTTCTCCTTCAGATTCCCCCAGTTGCATCATGACAGCTGTTTCCTTGATTTTTAACATCGACCTCTTCAGTAAACACAGCAGTGGTATGGTAATGCTGACTGAAGAGTTGTCACTGCTCACAAGCAACGTGGATTGCTCAAAATTTTGGAGGACTTGGCAGAGGTCCAACATGTTGGCCCAATCGGATCCACAGAAGCTTGGCAGCTGTCCGGATGCGCCTCGGTACTGCGCCGTCATGTACTGGACCACTGCACTCTTCTGCTCACAAAAGCGTGCTAGCATGTGCAGCGTAGAATTCCAGCGCGTAGGGACATCACACAGCAAGCGATGGTGGGGGAGATTGAAGCGCTCCTGCATCTTGGCGAGTGCCCCCGAAGCAGTACTGGAATTTCTACAATGTTTGGCCACTCGACGCACCTTCAACAGAAGATCGGCCACGCCTGGGTATGTCCTCAGGAACCGCTGAACTACTAGGTTCATCACGTGCGCCAGGCAAGGGATGTGTGTCAGCTTAGCCAACCTTAAAGCGCGAATGAGATTACTCCCATTATCACACACAACCATGCCCGGTTTCAGGTCCAGCGGTGCCAGCCACAAATCCGTCTGTTCCTTTATTCCCCTCCAAATTTCCTCCCCTGTGTGCTGCTTATCCCCAAGGCAGATCAGCTTCAGCAACGCTTGCTGACGCATGCCAACAGCTGTGCTGCACTGCTTCCACGATCCTACTGCTGCTGGGTTAGCGTTTCCGAAAGAGGTACAGCTTTGAGATGCGTTGGAGGAGAAGGAGTCAGAGAGGTAGGTGCTGCTGTTGTTATCCAGTGGGAGGGACGGCGGTGCAGCTGTTTGCGGCGTGGGCAACACCCGCGCCGTAGCAGGTGAGGAATCGCTGCCAGGCTCCACAAGGTTCACCCAGTGCGCGGTAAGGGAGATGTATCGACCCTGGCCGAACGCACTCGTCCAGGTGTCAGTGGTGAGGTGAACCTTGCAGGCAACGGCATTCTTCAAGCTTCGGGTTATTTTGCTGACCACGTGCTCATGCAACTCAGGCACTGCAGAGCGCGCAAAGTGGTAGCGGCTGGGAACCACGTAACGTGGGATGGCCACTGACATCATGCCCTTGAAGCTGTTTGTCTCCACCACTCGATATGGCAGCATTTCGCAGGCCAGAAGCTTGGCTATGCTGGCTGTTACTGCCACGGCCCGGGGGTCATTTGCTGGCAATTTCCTCTTGCGCTCAAACATCTCCGACACAGACAACTGAACCGTAGCGCTGCACACGGAAGGGCTGTTGGTTGTTGTGTTTGATGAACACTGGGAGACCTCAAGAGCACTACTCCGGAAAGTGACAGTGTCAGCGTCGTCTGATGTTTGTGAATGTTGTGAACCACGCAATGGCTGGGCTACTGCTGCTGCTGAGGCGGGTCTGGTGGTGAGTCTGGTGAACCCAAGGGAGGCAGTGTTGCTGGTACCCTGTCCTGCCGCGTTTGCCCACAGAGTGGGATGTTTGGATAGCATGTGGCGGCTCATGCTGGTGGTGGAGAGGTTGTTAATACTTTTCCCCCTGCTCAGGCGAGTCTTGCACACCTTGCAAATCGCCATGGTAACATCCTCAGTGCAGTCTTCAAAGAAAGCCCAGACTTTGGAGCACCTGCCTCCTTGCTGGCGATTTCTGTTTCCTCCTCTTTTGCCTCTCACTCTAACTTCCACGCTTGTGGTGCCTGAAATTGCGCGCCGCCTACCTTGTGGCACAAGGCGAACTCGTGCAGCAGTGGGTTCTTCAACAGACTCATCTGTGCTGCTGCTACGACGGCGATGTTCTCGTTCACAAATAAAATCTGGGTCTCTGTCCACATTGTCCATACCCTCCTCTTCCATCTCCTCAAACTCGTCATATGTCATTGTGGGGGGCCGCCGCCGTGGAGTAGAGCTCCCCAGAACAACCTCTGCGCAGCTCACTCCAACGTCGTCTTCCAGATCTTGTCGGCCGACCTCCTGCAATTGCAACTTGCTCTGGGATTTGGGTTTCCGAGTCCTCCTCGGACTCGCCTTGTATTTCAGTGCGCGGTGCATTTCCCACAGTTAATGGTTGTGAATCCGGGCACAACATTTCTGGCTGTTCCTCCATTGACCTTTCATAGGTGGAAGTTTGTTGGGCTGGGAATAGCTCCTGCGAATACCCCATTGTGTCCTGAGGTAATTCATAGGACTGGTTATCTGGCAGTTGTGTGCGTGGTGTCGCTGCCGGTTGTGTCAGCTTTGTGCCCACTGGCTCCTTGTAACTGGCTGAGGACTCGGACCTCGTGCGTGATGTACTGGTGCTGCTTAACCCACTGCTGGACGCTTGAGAGGTCATCCAAGTAATTATCTGGTCCTGTTCTTTTGGATTTGTGAGGGTTGTTGTCCTGGACAACATGGGCGGTATTGAGTGGGTTTTCTTGGGTGCTCCCCTGTGGCCTGTACGTGAACCGTCAGGGGAAACACCTCTTCCCTTGCCCCTTCCTCTTTCACCGGATTTCTTCCTCATTTCACTTATCCTTACAGTACACGCTGACTGGCAGCAGTACAGTGGCAGCACAGAAATGCTATACAGTACCACTATTCCCAGCAGCGACACAGAGCACAATGCTATACAGTGGCGGGTGAGCGGTGTACTACTGTTCCCAGGCCCAGCAGACACAGAGTGGAAGTAAACACAATGCTATATAGTCTGGCTGAGCGGTGTACACAAAGTGGCAGTACACACAATGCTATATAGTCTGGCTAAGCCGTGTACACAGAGTGTCAGAAAACACAATGCTATATATAGCGTGGCTGAGCGAGGTGCACAGTGGCAGTACACACAATGCTATATTAGTCAGGCTAAGCCGTGTACACAGAGTGTCAGAAAGCACAATGCTATATATAGCGTGGCTGAGCGAGCGAGGTGCACAGTGGCAGTACACACAATGCTATATAGTCAGGCTAAGCCGTGTACACAGAGTGTCAGAAAACACAATGCTATATATAGCGTGGCTGAGCGAGGTGCACAGTGGCAGTACACACAATGCTTTATAGTCAGGCTGAGCCGTGTACACAGAGTGTCAGTAAACAATGGTATATAGTCTGGCTGAGCGGTGTACACAGAGTGTCAGTAAACAACGGTATATAGTCTGGCTGAGCGGTGTACACAGAGTGGCAGTAAACACAATGCTATATATAGCGTGGCTGAGCGAGGTGCACAGTGGCAGTACACACAATGCTATATAGTCAGGCTAAGCCGTGTACACAGAGTGTCAGAAAACACAATGCTATTTATATAGCGTGGCTGAGCGAGGTGCACAGTGGCAGTACACACAATGCTATATATAGCGTGGCTGAGCGAGGTGCACAGTGGCAGTACACACAATGCTATATATAGCGTGGCTGAGCGAGGTGCACAGTGGCAGTACACACAATGCTATATATAGCGTGGCTGAGCGAGGTGCACAGTGGCAGTACACACAATGCTATATATAGCGTGGCTGAGCGAGGTGCACAGTGGCAGTACACACAATGCTATATTAGTCAGGCTAAGCCGTGTACACAGAGTGTCAGAAAACACAATGCTATATATATAGCGTGGCTGAGCGAGGTGCACAGTGGCAGTACACACAATGCTATATATAGCGTGGCTGAGCGAGGTGCACAGTGGCAGTACACACAATGCTATATATAGCGTGGCTGAGCGAGGTGCACAGTGGCAGTACACACAATGCTATATATAGCGTGGCTGAGCGAGGTGCACAGTGGCAGTACACACAATGCTATATTAGTCAGGCTAAGCCGTGTACACAGAGTGTCAGAAAACACAATGCTATATATATAGCGTGGCTGAGCGAGGTGCACAGTGGCAGTACACACAATGCTATATATAGCGTGGCTGAGCGAGGTGCACAGTGGCAGTACACACAATGCTATATATAGCGTGGCTGAGCGAGGTGCACAGTGGCAGTACACACAATGCTATATATAGCGTGGCTGAGCGAGGTGCACAGTGGCAGTACACACAATGCTATATTAGTCAGGCTAAGCCGTGTACACAGAGTGTCAGAAAACACAATGCTATATATATAGCGTGGCTAAGCGAGGTGCACAGTGGCAGTACACACAATGCTATATATAGCGTGGCTGAGCGAGGTGCACAGTGGCAGTACACACAATGCTATATATAGCGTGGCTGAGCGAGGTGCACAGTGGCAGTACACACAATGCTATATTAGTCAGGCTAAGCCGTGTACACAGAGTGTCAGAAAACACAATGCTATATATATAGCGTGGCTGAGCGAGGTACACAGTGGCAGTAAACAATGCTATATATAGTGTGGCTGAGCGAGCGGTGTACTACTGTTCCCAGCAGCGACACACAATGACTGGGGGGGACCCTGGCTAGCGTGGCTGGAGAGCGAACTACCCTGCCTGCCTACCCAAAGCTAAACCCACAGACAAATGGCGGAGATATGACGTGGTTCGGGTATTTATTTACCCGAACCACGTGACCGTTCGGCCAATCAGAGCGCGTTCGGGCCCGAACCACGTGACCCGTTCGGCCTATCACAGCGCTAGCCGAACGTTCGGGGAACGTTCGGCCATGCGCTCTTAGTTCGGCCATGTGGCCGAACGGTTTGGCCGAGCACCGTCAGGTGTTCGGCCGAACTCGAACATCACCCGAACAGGGTGATGTTCTGCAGAACCCGAACAGTGGCGAACACTGTTCGCCCAACACTACATAGTTGGAGGCACCAGGGATGGACAAAGAAGACGTGAGACAGGTAAGATTGAGCCCCCCGCCCACCCTGCACAGGTTTACTGGGAGATATCCGGATAGCAACTATCCGGGTGTCTCCGGGATCCGGATTTGAGCATCACTAACCGTCACCAAATGTGGCAACTTGCAGAAAACCACTGCGGGGCATATTTAAAATTATTTAAATATGCCACTTAAGAATGATCTCCTCCTCCCCTACTACAGCCATGCTTATCCTCACCAAATGTGGCAATCTGCAGAGTACCACTCGGGCGTAGTTAAAATGATTTAAACATACCGCCCAAGTATGGCCTCCTCCTCCCCAACAGCCATGCCAATCCTCACCAAATGTGGCAATCTGCAGAGTACCACTCAGGGGCGTATTTAAAATGATTTAAATATGCCGCCCAAGTACGGCCTCCTCCTCCCCTACAGCCAAGCCAATCCTCACCAGTGATGCTCAAATCCGGATCCGGGAGACACACGGTTAGTTGCTATCCAGATATCTCTTAGTAAACCTGTGCGCGGTGGGTGGGTGGATCAATATTACCTGTCTGACGTCTTCTTCGTCCGTCCCTGGCGCCTGCCATGATGCGGTGCTTGTGGCGGTCTCGAGACTACAAACACTTCCTCCTTCCGGGTTGAAGGAGGAAGTGTTTGTAGTCAAGTGATGCGCATGAACCGCATCATTGGAGGTGCCAGGGATGGACAAACAAGACGTCAGACAGGTAATATTGAGCCCACCGCCCACCCAGCACAGGTTTACTGGGAGATATCTGGATGGAAACTATACGGGTGTCTCCGGGATCCGGATTTGAGCATCACTAATCGTCACCAAATGTGGCAACTTGCAGAAAACTACTGCAGGGCATATTTAAAATTATTTAACTATGCCGCCTAAGTATGGCCTCCTCCTCCCCTACAGCCATGCCAATCCTCACCAGTGATGCTCAAATCCACATTCGGGAGACACCCGGATAGTTGCTGTCCGGATATCTCTTATTAAAAGTGTGTGGGGTGGGTGGGGGGGGGGTCAATCTTACCTGTCTGACATCTTATTTGCCCGTCCTTGGCGCCTACCACGATGCGGTCCACGCGGCGGTCACGTGACTACCTACACTTCCTCCTTCCGGGTTGAAGGTGTGACGCTTGCGGGATAATCTCCACAGTCAGTGTGCAATGCGCACGCTGACACAGAGGAGATCGTGCGCAAGCGCTGTACTGGGTGAATGTCCGTCAATCTAGTCGCCACCCATTCAAGAGCAGAACAGATAAAACGAGATAGCTAATCGCAAGAACCGTAATAGCAGACAGATAAACAGAACAGGACGAAACAGCAAGAAAGGAATAGAGGAACACACAGTAAAATAACAAAGTAAGGAAAAAAACAAACGCTAGCTAAACGCGAACTCCGCACTCATTCGCAACAGAGAACGCGTTTAAGACACGATCACCGCGCGTTAGTCGCCCAGTGACAAGCGTGCCACCCTAACTACAAGTAATACAAATGAACACAAATAGACAGAGACAGACAGAAACAGCAAGAAAGGAATAGAGGAACACACAGTAAAATAACAAAGTAAGGAAAAAAACAAACGCTAGCTAAACGCGAACTCCGCACTCATTCGCAACAGAGAACGCGTTTAAGACACGATCACCGCGCGTTAGTCGCCCAGTGACAAGCGTGCCACCCTAACTACAACAAGTAATACAAGTGAACACAAATAGACAGAGACAGACAGAAACAGCAAGAAAGGAATAGAGGAACACACAGTAAAATAACAAAGTAAGGAAAAAAACAAACGCTAGCTAAACGCGAACTCCGCACTCATTCGCAACAGAGAACGCGTTTAAGACACGATCACCGCGCGTTAGTCGCCCAGTGACAAGCGTGCCACCCTAACTACAACAAGTAATACAAATGAACACAAATAGACAGAGACAGACAGAAACAGCAAGAAAGGAATAGAGGAACACACAGTAAAATAACAAAGTAAGGAAAAAAACAAACGCTAGCTAAACGCGAACTCCGCACTCATTCGCAACAGAGAACGCGTTTAAGACACGATCACCGCGCGTTAGTCGCCCAGTGACAAGCGTGCCACCCTAACTACAACAAGTAATACAAATGAACACAAATAGACAGAGACAGACAGAAACAGCAAGAAAGGAATAGAGGAACACACAGTAAAATAACAAAGTAAGGAAAAAAACAAACGCTAGCTAAACGCGAACTCCGCACTCATTCGCAACAGAGAACGCGTTTAAGACACGATCACCGCGCGTTAGTCGCCCAGTGACAAGCGTGCCACCCTAACTACAACAAGTAATACAAATGAACACAAATAGACAGAGACAGACAGAAACAGCAAGAAAGGAATAGAGGAACACACAGTAAAATAACAAAGTAAGGAAAAAAACAAACGCTAGCTAAACGCGAACTCCGCACTCATTCGCAACAGAGAACGCGTTTAAGACACGATCACCGCGCGTTAGTCGCCCAGTGACAAGCGTGCCACCCTAACTACAACAAGTAATACAAATGAACACAAATAGACAGAGACAGACAGAAACAGCAAGAAAGGAATAGAGGAACACACAGTAAAATAACAAAGTAAGGAAAAAAACAAACGCTAGCTAAACGCGAACTCCGCACTCATTCGCAACAGAGAACGCGTTTAAGACACGATCACCGCGCGTTAGTCGCCCAGTGACAAGCGTGCCACCCTAACTACAACAAGTAATACAAATGAACACAAATAGACAGAGACAGACAGAAAGAGCAAGAAAGGAATAGAGGAACACACAGTAAAATAACAAAGTAAGGAAAAAAACAAACGCTAGCTAAGCGCGAACTCCGCACTCATTCGCAACAGAGAACGCGTTTAAGACACGATCACCGCGCGTTAGTCGCCCAGTGACAAGCGTGCCACCCTAACTACAACAAGTAATACAAATGAACATAAATAGACAGAGACAGACAGAAACAGCAAGAAAGGAATAGAGGAACACACAGTAAAATAACAAAGTAAGGAAAAAAACAAACGCTAGCTAAACGCGAACTCCGCACTCATTCGCAACAGAGAACGCGTTTAAGACACGATCACCGCGCGTTAGTCGCCCAGTGACAAGCGTGCCACCCTAACTACAACAAGTAATACAAATGAACACAAATAGACAGAGACAGACAGAAACAGCAAGAAAGGAATAGAGGAACACACAGTAAAATAACAAAGTAAGGAAAAAAACAAACGCTAGCTAAACGCGAACTCCGCACTCATTCGCAACAGAGAACGCGTTTAAGACACGATCACCGCGCGTTAGTCGCCCAGTGACAAGCGTGCCACCCTAACTACAACAAGTAATACAAATGAACACAAATAGACAGAGACAGACAGAAACAGCAAGAAAGGAATAGAGGAACACACAGTAAAATAACAAAGTAAGGAAAAAAACAAACGCTAGCTAAACGCGAACTCCGCACTCATTCGCAACAGAGAACGCGTTTAAGACACGATCACCGCGCGTTAGTCGCCCAGTGACAAGCGTGCCACCCTAACTACAACAAGTAATACAAATGAACACAAATAGACAGAGACAGACAGAAACAGCAAGAAAGGAATAGAGGAACACACAGTAAAATAACAAAGTAAGGAAAAAAACAAACGCTAGCTAAACGCGAACTCCGCACTCATTCGCAACAGAGAACGCGTTTAAGACACGATCACCGCGCGTTAGTCGCCCAGTGACAAGCGTGCCACCCTAACTACAACAAGTAATACAAATGAACACAAATAGACAGAGACAGACAGAAACAGCAAGAAAGGAATAGAGGAACACACAGTAAAATAACAAAGTAAGGAAAAAAACAAACGCTAGCTAAACGCGAACTCCGCACTCATTCGCAACAGAGAACGCGTTTAAGACACGATCACCGCGCGTTAGTCGCCCAGTGACAAGCGTGCCACCCTAACTACAACAAGTAATACAAATGAACACAAATAGACAGAGACAGACAGAAACAGCAAGAAAGGAATAGAGGAACACACAGTAAAATAACAAAGTAAGGAAAAAAACAAACGCTAGCTAAACGCGAACTCCGCACTCATTCGCAACAGAGAACGTGTTTAAGACACGATCACCGCGCGTTAGTCGCCCAGTGACAAGCGTGCCACCCTAACTAAAACAAGTAATACAAATGAACACAAATAGACAGAGACAGACAGAAACAGCAAGAAAGGAATAGAGGAACACACAGTAAAATAACAAAGTAAGGAAAAAAACAAACGCTAGCTAAACGCGAACTCCGCACTCATTCGCAACAGAGAACGCGTTTAAGACACGATCACCGCGCGTTAGTCGCCCAGTGACAAGCGTGCCACCCTAACTACAACAAGTAATACAAATGAACACAAATAGACAGAGACAGACAGAAACAGCAAGAAAGGAATAGAGGAACACACAGTAAAATAACAAAGTAAGGAAAAAAACAAACGCTAGCTAAACGCGAACTCCGCACTCATTCGCAACAGAGAACGCGTTTAAGACACGATCACCGCGCGTTAGTCGCCCAGTGACAAGCGTGCCACCCTAACTACAACAAGTAATACAAATGAACACAAATAGACAGAGACAGACAGAAACAGCAAGAAAGGAATAGAGGAACACACAGTAAAATAACAAAGTAAGGAAAAAAACAAACGCTAGCTAAACGCGAACTCCGCACTCATTCGCAACAGAGAACGCGTTTAAGACACGATCACCGCGCGTTAGTCGCCCAGTGACAAGCGTGCCACCCTAACTACAACAAGTAATACAAATGAACACAAATAGACAGAGACAGACAGAAACAGCAAGAAAGGAATAGAGGAACACACAGTAAAATAACAAAGTAAGGAAAAAAACAAACGCTAGCTAAACGCGAACTCCGCACTCATTCGCAACAGAGAACGCGTTTAAGACACGATCACCGCGCGTTAGTCACCCAGTGACAAGCGTGCCACCCTAACTACAACAAGTAATACAAATGAACACAAATAGACAGAGACAGACAGAAACAGCAAGAAAGGAATAGAGGAACACACAGTAAAATAACAAAGTAAGGAAAAAAACAAACGCTAGCTAAACGCGAACTCCGCACTCATTCGCAACAGAGAACGCGTTTAAGACACGATCACCACGCGTTAGTCGCCCAGTGACAAGGGTGCCACCCTAACTACAACAAGTAATACAAATGAACACAAATAGACAGAGACAGACAGAAACAGCAAGAAAGGAATAGAGGAACACACAGTAAAATAACAAAGTAAGGAAAAAAACAAACGCTAGCTAAACGCGAACTCCGCACTCATTCGCAACAGAGAACGCGTTTAAGACACGATCACCGCGCGTTAGTCGCCCAGTGACAAGCGTGCCACCCTAACTACAACAAGTAATACAAATGAACACAAATAGACAGAGACAGACAGAAACAGCAAGAAAGGAATAGAGGAACACACAGTAAAATAACAAAGTAAGGAAAAGAACAAACGCTAGCTAAACGCGAACTCCGCACTCATTCGCAACAGAGAACGCGTTTAAGACACGATCACCGCGCGTTAGTCGCCCAGTGACAAGCGTGCCACCCTAACTACAACAAGTAATACAAATGAACACAAATAGACAGAGACAGACAGAAACAGCAAGAAAGGAATAGAGGAACACACAGTAAAATAACAAAGTAAGGAAAAAAATAAACGCTAGCTAAACGCGAACTCCGCACTCATTCGCAACAGAGAACGCGTTTAAGACACGATCACCGCGCGTTAGTCGCCCAGTGACAAGCGTGCCACCCTAACTACAACAAGTAATACAAATGAACACAAATAGACAGAGACAGACAGAAACAGCAAGAAAGGAATAGAGGAACACACAGTAAAATAACAAAGTAAGGAAAAAAACAAACGCTAGCTAAACGCGAACTCCGCACTCATTCGCAACAGAGAACGCGTTTAAGACACGATCACCGCGCGTTAGTCGCCCAGTGACAAGCGTGCTACCCTAACTACAACAAGTAATACAAATGAACACAAATAGACAGAGACAGACAGAAACAGCAAGAAAGGAATAGAGGAACACACAGTAAAATAACAAAGTAAGGAAAAAAACAAACGCTAGCTAAACGCGAACTTCGCACTCATTCGCAACAGAGAACGCGTTTAAGACACGATCACCGCGCGTTAGTCGCCCAGTGACAAGCGTGCCACCCTAACTACAACAAGTAATACAAATGAACACAAATAGACAGAGACAGACAGAAACAGCAAGAAAGGAATAGAGGAACACACAGTAAAATAACAAAGTAAGGAAAAAAACAAACGCTAGCTAAACGCGAACTCCGCACTCATTCGCAACAGAGAACGCGTTTAAGACACGATCACCGCGCGTTAGTCGCCCAGTGACAAGCGTGCCACCCTAACTACAACAAGTAATACAAATGAACACAAATAGACAGAGACAGACAGAAACAGCAAGAAAGGAATAGAGGAACACACAGTAAAATAACAAAGTAAGGAAAAAAACAAACGCTAGCTAAACGCGAACTCCGCACTCATTCGCAACAGAGAACGCGTTTAAGACACGATCACCGCGCGTTAGTCGCCCAGTGACAAGCGTGCCACCCTAACTACAACAAGTAATACAAATGAACACAAATAGACAGAGACAGACAGAAACAGCAAGAAAGGAATAGAGGAACACACAGTAAAATAACAAAGTAAGGAAAAAACAAACGCTAGCTAAACGCGAACTCCGCACTCATTCGCAACAGAGAACGCGTTTAAGACACGATCACCGCGCGTTAGTCGCCCAGTGACAAGCGTGCCACCCTAACTACAACAAGTAATACAAATGAACACAAATAGACAGAGACAGACAGAAACAGCAAGAAAGGAATAGAGGAACACACAGTAAAATAACAAAGTAAGGAAAAAAACAAACGCTAGCTAAACGCGAACTCCGCACTCATTCGCAACAGAGAACGCGTTTAAGACACGATCACCGCGTGTTAGTCGCCCAGTGACAAGCGTGCCACCCTAACTACAACAAGTAATGCGCTTTGAGTCCTATGGGAGAAAAGCGCTTTACAAATGTTATTGTATTGTATTGTAAGTAATACAAATGAACACAAATAGACAGAGACAGACAGAAACAGCAAGAAAGGAATAGAGGAACACACAGTAAAATAACAAAGTAAGGAAAAAAACAAACGCTAGCTAAACGCGAACTCCGCACTCATTCGCAACAGAGAACGCGTTTAAGACACGATCACCGTGCGTTAGTCGCCCAGTGACAAGCGTGCCACCCTAACTACAACAAGTAATACAAATGAACACAAATAGACAGAGACAGACAGAAACAGCAAGAAAGGAATAGAGGAACACACAGTAAAATAACAAAGTAAGGAAAAAAACAAACGCTAGCTAAACGCGAACTCCGCACTCATTCGCAACAGAGAACTCGTTTAAGACACGATCACCGCGCGCTAGTCGCCCAGTGACAAGCGTGCCACCCTAACTACAACAAGTAATACAAATGAACACAAATAGACAGAGACAGACAGAAACAGCAAGAAAGGAATAGAGGAACACACAGTAAAATAACAAAGTAAGGAAAAAAACAAACGCTAGCTAAACGCGAACTCCGCACTCATTCGCAACAGAGAACGCGTTTAAGACACGATCACCGCGCGTTAGTCGCCCAGTGACAAGCGTGCCACCCTAACTACAACAAATAATACAAATGAACACAAATAGACAGAGACAGACAGAATGAACGCTTGCGAGAGCAAGCGATCAACACAGACAAACAGATAGCGTAAACACTTGCTAATCGGTTGCCTAACACCAGGCAACAGCAGGCGCAGAAATATCGCGGCCAGCAGGATAAGTCACAAACATGATCATGACAGGACATGATCCTGACAGAAGGAGGAAGTGTTTGTAGTTACGTGATGTGCATGGACCGCATAGTTGGAGGCACCAGGGATGGACAAAGAAGACGTGAGACAGGTAAGATTGAGCCCCCCGCCCACCCTGCACAGGTTTACTGGGAGATATCCGGATAGCAACTATCCGGGTGTCTCCGGGATCCGGATTTGAGCATCACTAACCGTCACCAAATGTGGCAACTTGCAGAAAACCACTGCGGGGCATATTTAAAATTATTTAAATATGCCACTTAAGAATGATCTCCTCCTCCCCTACTACAGCCATGCTTATCCTCACCAAATGTGGCAATCTGCAGAGTACCACTCGGGCGTAGTTAAAATGATTTAAACATACCGCCCAAGTATGGCCTCCTCCTCCCCAACAGCCATGCCAATCCTCACCAAATGTGGCAATCTGCAGAGTACCACTCAGGGGCGTATTTAAAATGATTTAAATATGCCGCCCAAGTACGGCCTCCTCCTCCCCTACAGCCAAGCCAATCCTCACCAGTGATGCTCAAATCCGGATCCGGGAGACACACGGTTAGTTGCTATCCAGATATCTCTTAGTAAACCTGTGCGCGGTGGGTGGGTGGATCAATATTACCTGTCTGACGTATTCTTCGTCCGTCCCTGGTGCCTGCCATGATGCGGTGCTTGTGGCGGTCTCGAGACTACAAACACTTCCTCCTTCCGGGTTGAAGGATGAAGTGTTTGTAGTCAAGTGATGCGCATGAACCGCATCATTGGAGGTGCCAGGGATGGACAAACAAGACGTCAGACAGGTAATATTGAGCCCACCGCCCACCCAGCACAGGTTTACTGGGAGATATCTGGATGGAAACTATACGGGTGTCTCCGGGATCCGGATTTGAGCATCACTAATCGTCACCAAATGTGGCAACTTGCAGAAAACTACTGCAGGGCATATTTAAAATTATTTAACTATGCCGCCTAAGTATGGCCTCCTCCTCCCCTACAGCCATGCCAATCCTCACCAGTGATGCTCAAATCCACATTCGGGAGACACCCGGATAGTTGCTGTCCGGATATCTCTTATTAAAAGTGTGTGGGGTGGGTGGGGGGGTCAATCTTACCTGTCTGACATCTTCTTTGCCCGTCCTTGGCGCCTACCACGATGCGGTCCACGCGGCGGTCACGTGACTACCTACACTTCCTCTTTCCGGGTTGAAGGTGTGACGCTTGCGGGATAATCTCCACAGTCAGTGTGCAATGCGCACGCTGACACAGAGGAGATCGTGCGCAAGCGCTGTACTGGGTGAATGTCCGTCAATCTAGTCGCCACCCATTCAAGAGCAGAACAGATAAAACGAGATAGCTAATCGCAAGAACCGTAATAGCAGACAGATAAACAGAACAGGACGAAACAGCAAGAAAGGAATAGAGGAACACACAGTAAAATAACAAAGTAAGTAAAAAAACAAACGCTAGCTAAACGCGAACTCCGCACTCATTCGCAACAGAGAACGCGTTTAAGACACGATCACCGCGCGTTAGTCGCCCAGTGACAAGCGTGCCACCCTAACTACAAGTAATACAAATGAACACAAATAGACAGAGACAGACAGAAACAGCAAGAAAGGAATAGAGGAACACACAGTAAAATAACAAAGTAAGAAAAAAAACAAACGCTAGCTAAACGCGAACTCCGCACTCATTCGCAACAGAGAACGCGTTTAAGACACGATCACCGCGCGTTAGTCGCCCAGTGACAAGCGTGCCACCCTAACTACAACAAGTAATACAAATGAACACAAATAGACAGAGACAGACAGAAGCAGCAAGAAAGGAATAGAGGAACACACAGTAAAATAACAAAGTAAGGAAAAAAACAAACGCTAGCTAAACGCGAACTCCGCACTCATTCGCAACAGAGAACGCGTTTAAGACACGATCACCGCGCGTTAGTCGCCCAGTGACAAGCGTGCCACCCTAACTACAACAAGTAATACAAATGAACACAAATAGACAGAGACAGACAGAAACAGCAAGAAAGGAATAGAGGAACACACAGTAAAATAACAAAGTAAGGAAAAAAACAAACGCTAGCTAAACGCAAACTCCGCACTCATTCGCAACAGAGAACGCGTTTAAGACACGATCACCGCGCGTTAGTCGCCCAGTGACAAGCGTGCCACCCTAACTACAACAAGTAATACAAATGAACACAAATAGACAGAGACAGACAGAAACAGCAAGAAAGGAATAGAGGAACACACAGTAAAATAACAAAGTAAGGAAAAAAACAAACGCTAGCTAAACGCGAACTCCGCACTCATTCGCAACAGAGAACGCGTTTAAGACACGATCACCGCGCGTTAGTCGCCCAGTGACAAGCGTGCCACCCTAACTACAACAAATAATACAAATGAACACAAATAGACAGAGACAGACAGAATGAACGCTTGCGAGAGCAAGCGATCAACACAGACAAACAGATAGCGTAAACACTTGCTAATCGGTTGCCTAACACCAGGCAACAGCAGGCGCAGAAATATCGCGGCCAGCAGGATAAGTCACAAACATGATCATGACAGGACATGATCCTGACAGAAGGAGGAAGTGTTTGTAGTTACGTGATGTGCATGGACCGCATAGTTGGAGGCACCAGGGATGGACAAAGAAGACGTGAGACAGGTAAGATTGAGCCCCCCGCCCACCCTGCACAGGTTTACTGGGAGATATCCGGATAGCAACTATCCGGGTGTCTCCGGGATCCGGATTTGAGCATCACTAACCGTCACCAAATGTGGCAACTTGCAGAAAACCACTGCGGGGCATATTTAAAATTATTTAAATATGCCACTTAAGAATGATCTCCTCCTCCCCTACTACAGCCATGCTTATCCTCACCAAATGTGGCAATCTGCAGAGTACCACTCGGGCGTAGTTAAAATGATTTAAACATACCGCCCAAGTATGGCCTCCTCCTCCCCAACAGCCATGCCAATCCTCACCAAATGTGGCAATCTGCAGAGTACCACTCAGGGGCGTATTTAAAATGATTTAAATATGCCGCCCAAGTACGGCCTCCTCCTCCCCTACAGCCAAGCCAATCCTCACCAGTGATGCTCAAATCCGGATCCGGGAGACACACGGTTAGTTGCTATCCAGATATCTCTTAGTAAACCTGTGCGCGGTGGGTGGGTGGATCAATATTACCTGTCTGACGTCTTCTTCGTCCGTCCCTGGCGCCTGCCATGATGCGGTGCTTGTGGCGGTCTCGAGACTACAAACACTTCCTCCTTCCGGGTTGAAGGAGGAAGTGTTTGTAGTCAAGTGATGCGCATGAACCGCATCATTGGAGGTGCCAGGGATGGACAAACAAGACGTCAGACAGGTAATATTGAGCCCACCGCCCACCCAGCACAGGTTTACTGGGAGATATCTGGATGGAAACTATACGGGTGTCTCCGGGATCTGGATTTGAGCATCACTAATCGTCACCAAATGTGGCAACTTGCAGAAAACTACTGCAGGGCATATTTAAAATTATTTAACTATGCCGCCTAAGTATGGCCTCCTCCTCCCCTACAGCCATGCCAATCCTCACCAGTGATGCTCAAATCCACATTCGGGAGACACCCGGATAGTTGCTGTCCGGATATCTCTTATTAAAAGTGTGTGGGGTGGGTGGGGGGGTCAATCTTACCTGTCTGACATCTTCTTTGCCCGTCCTTGGCGCCTACCACGATGCGGTCCACGCGGCGGTCACGTGACTACCTACACTTCCTCCTTCCAGGTTGAAGGTGTGACGCTTGCGGGATAATCTCCACAGTCAGTGTGCAATGCGCACGCTGACACAGAGGAGATCGTGCGCAAGCGCTGTACTGGGTGAATGTCCGTCAATCTAGTCGCCACCCATTCAAGAGCAGAACAGATAAAACGAGATAGCTAATCGCAAGAACCGTAATAGCAGACAGATAAACAGAACAGGACGAAACAGCAAGAAAGGAATAGAGGAACACACAGTAAAATAACAAAGTAAGGAAAAAAACAAACGCTAGCTAAACGCGAACTCCGCACTCATTCGCAACAGAGAACGCGTTTAAGACACGATCACCGCGCGTTAGTCGCCCAGTGACAAGCGTGCCACCCTAACTACAAGTAATACAAATGAACACAAATAGACAGAGACAGACAGAAACAGCAAGAAAGGAATAGAGGAACACACAGTAAAATAACAAAGTAAGGAAAAAAACAAACGCTAGCTAAACGCGAACTCCGCACTCATTCGCAACAGAGAACGCGTTTAAGACACGATCACCGCGCATTAGTCGCCCAGTGACAAGCGTGCCACCCTAACTACAACAAGTAATACAAATGAACACAAATAGACAGAGACAGACAGAAACAGCAAGAAAGGAATAGAGGAACACACAGTAAAATAACAAAGTAAGGAAAAAAACAAACGCTAGCTAAACGCGAACTCCGCACTCATTCGCAACAGAGAACGCGTTTAAGACACGATCACCGCGCGTTAGTCGCCCAGTGACAAGCGTGCCACCCTAACTACAACAAGTAATACAAATGAACACAAATAGACAGAGACAGACAGAAACAGCAAGAAAGGAATAGAGGAACACACAGTAAAATAACAAAGTAAGGAAAAAAACAAACGCTAGCTAAACGCGAACTCCGCACTCATTCGCAACAGAGAACGCGTTTAAGACACGATCACCGCGCGTTAGTCGCCCAGTAACAAGCGTGCCACCCTAACTACAACAAGTAATACAAATGAACACAAATAGACAGAGACAGACAGAAACAGCAAGAAAGGAATAGAGGAACACACAGTAAAATAACAAAGTAAGGAAAAAAACAAACGCTAGCTAAGCGCGAACTCCGCACTCATTCGCAACAGAGAACGCGTTTAAGACACGATCACCGCGCGTTAGTCGCCCAGTGACAAGCGTGCCACCCTAACTACAACAAGTAATACAAATGAACACAAATAGACAGAGACAGACAGAAACAGCAAGAAAGGAATAGAGGAACACAGAGTAAAATAACAAAGTAAGGAAAAAAACAAACGCTAGCTAAACGCGAACTCCGCACTCATTCGCAACAGAGAACGCGTTTAAGACACGATCACCGCGCGTTAGTCGCCCAGTGACAAGCGTGCCACCCTAACTACAACAAGTAATACAAATGAACACAAATAGACAGAGACAGACAGAAACAGCAAGAAAGGAATAGAGGAACACACAGTAAAATAACAAAGTAAGGAAAAAAACAAACGCTAGCTAAACGCGAACTCCGCACTCATTCGCAACAGAGAACGCGTTTAAGACACGATCACCGCGCGTTAGTCGCCCAGTGACAAGCGTGCCACCCTAACTACAACAAGTAATACAAATGAACACAAATAGACAGAGACAGACAGAAACAGCAAGAAAGGAATAGAGGAACACACAGTAAAATAACAAAGTAAGGAAAAAAACAAACGCTAGCTAAACGCGAACTCCGCACTCATTCGCAACAGAGAACGCGTTTAAGACACGATCACCGCGCGTTAGTCGCCCAGTGACAAGCGTGCCACCCTAACTACAACAAGTAATACAAATGAACACAAATAGACAGAGACAGACAGAAACAGCAAGAAAGGAATAGAGGAACACACAGTAAAATAACAAAGTAAGGAAAAAAACAAACGCTAGCTAAACGCGAACTCCGCACTCATTCGCAACAGAGAACGCGTTTAAGACACGATCACCGCGCGTTAGTCGCCCAGTGACAAGCGTGCCACCCTAACTACAACAAGTAATACAAATGAACACAAATAGACAGAGACAGACAGAAACAGCAAGAAAGGAATAGAGGAACACACAGTAAAATAACAAAGTAAGGAAAAAAACAAACGCTAGCTAAACGCGAACTCCGCACTCATTCGCAACAGAGAACGCGTTTAAGACACGATCACCGCGCGTTAGTCGCCCAGTGACAAGCGTGCCACCCTAACTACAACAAGTAATACAAATGAACACAAATAGACAGAGACAGACAGAATGAACGCTTGCGAGAGCAAGCGATCAACACAGACAAACAGATAGCGTAAACACTTGCTAATCGGTTGCCTAACACCAGGCAACAGCAGGCGCAGAAATATCGCGGCCAGCAGGATAAGTCACAAACATGATCATGACAGGACATGATCCTGACAGAAGGAGGAAGTGTTTGTAGTTACGTGATGTGCATGGACCGCATAGTTGGAGGCACCAGGGATGGACAAAGAAGACGTGAGACAGGTAAGATTGAGCCCCCCGCCCACCCTGCACAGGTTTACTGGGAGATATCCGGATAGCAACTATCCGGGTGTCTCCGGGATCCGGATTTGAGCATCACAAACCGTCACCAAATGTGGCAACTTGCAGAAAACCACTGCGGGGCATATTTAAAATTATTTAAATATGCCACTTAAGAATGATCTCCTCCTCCCCTACTACAGCCATGCTTATCCTCACCAAATGTGGCAATCTGCAGAGTACCACTCGGGCGTAGTTAAAATGATTTAAACATACCGCCCAAGTATGGCCTCCTCCTCCCCAACAGCCATGCCAATCCTCACCAAATGTGGCAATCTGCAGAGTACCACTCAGGGGCGTATTTAAAATGATTTAAATATGCCGCCCAAGTACGGCCTCCTCCTCCCCTACAGCCAAGCCAATCCTCACCAGTGATGCTCAAATCCGGATCCGGGAGACACACGGTTAGTTGCTATCCAGATATCTCTTAGTAAACCTGTGCGCGGTGGGTGGGTGGATCAATATTACCTGTCTGACGTATTCTTCGTCCGTCCCTGGCGCCTGCCATGATGCGGTGCTTGTGGCGGTCTCGAGACTACAAACACTTCCTCCTTCCGGGTTGAAGGAGGAAGTGTTTGTAGTCAAGTGATGCGCATGAACCGCATCATTGGAGGTGCCAGGGATGGACAAACAAGACGTCAGACAGGTAATATTGAGCCCACCGCCCACCCAGCACAGGTTTACTGGGAGATATCTGGATGGAAACTATACGGGTGTCTCCGGGATCCGGATTTGAGCATCACTAATCGTCACCAAATGTGGCAACTTGCAGAAAACTACTGCAGGGCATATTTAAAATTATTTAACTATGCCGCCTAAGTATGGCCTCCTCCTCCCCTACAGCCATGCCAATCCTCACCAGTGATGCTCAAATCCACATTCGGGAGACACCCGGATAGTTGCTGTCCGGATATCTCTTATTAAAAGTGTGTGGGGTGGGTGGGGGGGTCAATCTTACCTGTCTGACATCTTCTTTGCCTGTCCTTGGCGCCTACCACGATGCGGTCCACGTGGCGGTCACGTGACTACCTGCACTTCCTCCTTCCGGGTTGAAGGTGTGACGCTTGCGGGATAATCTCCACAGTCAGTGTGCAATGCGAACGCTAACACAGAGGAGATCGTGCGCAAGCGCTGTACTGGGTGAATGTCCGTCAATCTAGTCGCCACCCATTCAAGAGCAGAACAGATAAAACGAGATAGCTAATCGCAAGAACCGTAATAGCAGACAGATAAACAGAACAGGACGAAACAGCAAGAAAGGAATAGAGGAACACACAGTAAAATAACAAAGTAAGGAAAAAAACAAACGCTAGCTAAACGCGAACTCCGCACTCATTCGCAACAGAGAACGCGTTTAAGACACGATCACCGCGCGTTAGTCGCCCAGTGACAAGCGTGCCACCCTAACTACAACAAGTAATACAAATGAACACAAATAGACAGAGACAGACAGAAACAGCAAGAAAGGAATAGAGGAACACACAGTAAAATAACAAAGTAAGGAAAAAAACAAACGCTAGCTAAACGCGAACTCCGCACTCATTCGCAACAGAGAACGCGTTTAAGACACGATCACCGCGCGTTAGTCGCCCAGTGACAAGCGTGCCACCCTAACTACAACAAGTAATACAAATGAACACAAATAGACAGAGACAGACAGAATGAACGCTTGCGAGAGCAAGCGATCAACACAGACAAACAGATAGCGTAAACACTTGCTAATCGGTTGCCTAACACCAGGCAACAGCAGGCGCAGAAATATCGCGGCCAGCAGGATAAGTCACAAACATGATCATGACAGGACATGATCCTGACAGAAGGAGGAAGTGTTTGTAGTTACGTGATGTGCATGGACCGCATAGTTGGAGGCACCAGGGATGGACAAAGAAGACGTGAGACAGGTAAGATTGAGCCCCCCGCCCACCCTGCACAGGTTTACTGGGAGATATCCGGATAGCAACTATCCGGGTGTCTCCGGGATCCGGATTTGAGCATCACAAACCGTCACCAAATGTGGCAACTTGCAGAAAACCACTGCGGGGCATATTTAAAATTATTTAAATATGCCACTTAAGAATGATCTCCTCCTCCCCTACTACAGCCATGCTTATCCTCACCAAATGTGGCAATCTGCAGAGTACCACTCGGGCGTAGTTAAAATGATTTAAACATACCGCCCAAGTATGGCCTCCTCCCCAACAGCCATGCCAATCCTCACCAAATGTGGCAATCTGCAGAGTACCACTCAGGGGCGTATTTAAAATGATTTAAATATGCCGCCCAAGTACGGCCTCCTCCTCCCCTACAGCCAAGCCAATCCTCACCAGTGATGCTCAAATCCGGATCCGGGAGACACACGGTTAGTTGCTATCCAGATATCTCTTAGTAAACCTGTGCGCGGTGGGTGGGTGGATCAATATTACCTGTCTGACGTATTCTTCGTCCGTCCCTGGCGCCTGCCATGATGCGGTGCTTGTGGCGGTCTCGAGACTACAAACACTTCCTCCTTCCGGGTTGAAGGAGGAAGTGTTTGTAGTCAAGTGATGCGCATGAACCGCATCATTGGAGGTGCCAGGGATGGACAAACAAGACGTCAGACAGGTAATATTGAGCCCACCGCCCACCCAGCACAGGTTTACTGGGAGATATCTGGATGGAAACTATACGGGTGTCTCCGGGATCCGGATTTGAGCATCACTAATCGTCACCAAATGTGGCAACTTGCAGAAAACTACTGCAGGGCATATTTAAAATTATTTAACTATGCCGCCTAAGTATGGCCTCCTCCTCCCCTACAGCCATGCCAATCCTCACCAGTGATGCTCAAATCCACATTCGGGAGACACCCGGATAGTTGCTGTCCGGATATCTCTTATTAAAAGTGTGTGGGGTGGGTGGGGGGGTCAATCTTACCTGTCTGACATCTTCTTTGCCTGTCCTTGGCGCCTACCACGATGCGGTCCACGTGGCGGTCACGTGACTACCTGCACTTCCTCCTTCCGGGTTGAAGGTGTGACGCTTGCGGGATAATCTCCACAGTCA
Source organism: Hyperolius riggenbachi (assembly GCF_040937935.1). Taxonomy (NCBI): domain Eukaryota; kingdom Metazoa; phylum Chordata; class Amphibia; order Anura; family Hyperoliidae; genus Hyperolius; species Hyperolius riggenbachi. The sequence continues at coordinate 81,145,040 of NC_090651.1, forward strand.
GTGTGCAATGCGAACGCTAACACAGAGGAGATCGTGCGCAAGCGCTGTACTGGGTGAATGTCCGTCAATCTAGTCGCCACCCATTCAAGAGCAGAACAGATAAAACGAGATAGCTAATCGCAAGAACCGTAATAGCAGACAGATAAACAGAACAGGACGAAACAGCAAGAAAGGAATAGAGGAACACACAGTAAAATAACAAAGTAAGGAAAAAAACAAACGCTAGCTAAACGCGAACTCCGCACTCATTCGCAACAGAGAACGCGTTTAAGACACGATCACCGCGCGTTAGTCGCCCAGTGACAAGCGTGCCACCCTAACTACAACAAGTAATACAAATGAACACAAATAGACAGAGACAGACAGAAACAGCAAGAAAGGAATAGAGGAACACACAGTAAAATAACAAAGTAAGGAAAAAAACAAACGCTAGCTAAACGCGAACTCCGCACTCATTCGCAACAGAGAACGCGTTTAAGACACGATCACCGCGCGTTAGTCGCCCAGTGACAAGCGTGCCACCCTAACTACAACAAGTAATACAAATGAACACAAATAGACAGAGACAGACAGAATGAACGCTTGCGAGAGCAAGCGATCAACACAGACAAACAGATAGCGTAAACACTTGCTAATCGGTTGCCTAACACCAGGCAACAGCAGGCGCAGAAATATCGCGGCCAGCAGGATACGTCACAAACATGATCATGACAGGACATGATCCTGACAGAAGGAGGAAGTGTTTGTAGTTACGTGATGTGCATGGACCGCATAGTTGGAGGCACCAGGGATGGACAAAGAAGACGTGAGACAGGTAAGATTGAGCCCCCCGCCCACCCTGCACAGGTTTACTGGGAGATATCCGGATAGCAACTATCCGGGTGTCTCCGGGATCCGGATTTGAGCATCACAAACCGTCACCAAATGTGGCAACTTGCAGAAAACCACTGCGGGGCATATTTAAAATTATTTAAATATGCCACTTAAGAATGATCTCCTCCTCCCCTACTACAGCCATGCTTATCCTCACCAAATGTGGCAATCTGCAGAGTACCACTCGGGCGTAGTTAAAATGATTTAAACATACCGCCCAAGTATGGCCTCCTCCCCAACAGCCATGCCAATCCTCACCAAATGTGGCAATCTGCAGAGTACCACTCAGGGGCGTATTTAAAATGATTTAAATATGCCGCCCAAGTACGGCCTCCTCCTCCCCTACAGCCAAGCCAATCCTCACCAGTGATGCTCAAATCCGGATCCGGGAGACACACGGTTAGTTGCTATCCAGATATCTCTTAGTAAACCTGTGCGCGGTGGGTGGGTGGATCAATATTACCTGTCTGACGTATTCTTCGTCCGTCCCTGGCGCCTGCCATGATGCGGTGCTTGTGGCGGTCTCGAGACTGCAAACACTTCCTCCTTCCGGGTTGAAGGAGGAAGTGTTTGTAGTCAAGTGATGCGCATGAACCGCATCATTGGAGGTGCCAGGGATGGACAAACAAGACGTCAGACAGGTAATATTGAGCCCACCGCCCACCCAGCACAGGTTTACTGGGAGATATCTGGATGGAAACTATACGGGTGTCTCCGGGATCCGGATTTGAGCATCACTAATCGTCACCAAATGTGGCAACTTGCAGAAAACTACTGCAGGGCATATTTAAAATTATTTAACTATGCCGCCTAAGTATGGCCTCCTCCTCCCCTACAGCCATGCCAATCCTCACCAGTGATGCTCAAATCCACATTCGGGAGACACCCGGATAGTTGCTGTCCGGATATCTCTTATTAAAAGTGTGTGGGGTGGGTGGGGGGGTCAATCTTACCTGTCTGACATCTTCTTTGCCCGTCCTTGGCGCCTACCATGATGCGGTCCACGTGGCGGTCACGTGACTACCTGCACTTCCTCCTTCCGGGTTGAAGGTGTGACGCTTGCGGGATAATCTCCACAGTCAGTGTGCAATGCGAACGCTAACACAGAGGAGATCGTGCGCAAGCGCTGTACTGGGTGAATGTCCGTCAATCTAGTCGCCACCCATTCAAGAGCAGAACAGATAAAACGAGATAGCTAATCGCAAGAACCGTAATAGCAGACAGATAAACAGAACAGGACGAAACAGCAAGAAAGGAATAGAGGAACACACAGTAAAATAACAAAGTAAGGAAAAAAACAAACGCTAGCTAAACGCGAACTCCGCACTCATTCGCAACAGAGAACGCGTTTAAGACACGATCACCGCGCGTTAGTCGCCCAGTGACAAGCGTGCCACCCTAACTACAACAAGTAATACAAATGAACACAAATAGACAGAGACAGACAGAAACAGCAAGAAAGGAATAGAGGAACACACAGTAAAATAACAAAGTAAGGAAAAAAACAAACGCTAGCTAAACGCGAGCTCCGCACTCATTCGCAACAGAGAACGCGTTTAAGACACGATCACCGCGCGTTAGTCGCCCAGTGACAAGCGTGCCACCCTAACTACAACAAGTAATACAAATGAACACAAATAGACAGAGACAGACAGAAACAGCAAGAAAGGAATAGAGGAACACACAGTAAAATAACAAAGTAAGGAAAAAAACAAACGCTAGCTAAACGCGAACTCCGCACTCATTCGCAACAGAGAACGCGTTTAAGACACGATCACCGCGCGTTAGTCGCCCAGTGACAAGCGTGCCACCCTAACTACAACAAGTAATACAAATGAACACAAATAGACAGAGACAGACAGAAACAGCAAGAAAGGAATAGAGGAACACACAGTAAAATAACAAAGTAAGGAAAAAAACAAACGCTAGCTAAACGCGAACTCCGCACTCATTCGCAACAGAGAACGCGTTTAAGACACGATCACCGCGCGTTAGTCGCCCAGTGACAAGCGTGCCACCCTAACTACAACAAGTAATACAAATGAACACAAATAGACAGAGACAGACAGAAACAGCAAGAAAGGAATAGAGGAACACACAGTAAAATAACAAAGTAAGGAAAAAAACAAACGCTAGCTAAACGCGAACTCCGCACTCATTCGCAACAGAGAACGCGTTTAAGACACGATCACCGCGCGTTAGTCGCCCAGTGACAAGCGTGCCACCCTAACTACAACAAGTAATACAAATGAACACAAATAGACAGAGACAGACAGAATGAACGCTTGCGAGAGCAAGCGATCAACACAGACAAACAGATAGCGTAAACACTTGCTAATCGGTTGCCTAACACCAGGCAACAGCAGGCGCAGAAATATCGCGGCCAGCAGGATAAGTCACAAACATGATCATGACAGGACATGATCCTGACAGAAGGAGGAAGTGTTTGTAGTTACGTGATGTGCATGGACCGCATAGTTGGAGGCACCAGGGATGGACAAAGAAGACGTGAGACAGGTAAGATTGAGCCCCCCGCCCACCCTGCACAGGTTTACTGGGAGATATCCGGATAGCAACTATCCGGGTGTCTCCGGGATCCGGATTTGAGCATCACTAACCGTCACCAAATGTGGCAACTTGCAGAAAACCACTGCGGGGCATATTTAAAATTATTTAAATATGCCACTTAAGAATGATCTCCTCCTCCCCTACTACAGCCATGCTTATCCTCACCAAATGTGGCAATCTGCAGAGTACCACTCGGGCGTAGTTAAAATGATTTAAACATACCGCCCAAGTATGGCCTCCTCCTCCCCAACAGCCATGCCAATCCTCACCAAATGTGGCAATCTGCAGAGTACCACTCAGGGGCGTATTTAAAATGATTTAAATATGCCGCCCAAGTACGGCCTCCTCCTCCCCTACAGCCAAGCCAATCCTCACCAGTGATGCTCAAATCCGGATCCGGGAGACACACGGTTAGTTGCTATCCAGATATCTCTTAGTAAACCTGTGCGCGGTGGGTGGGTGGATCAATATTACCTGTCTGACGTATTCTTCGTCCGTCCCTGGCGCCTGCCATGATGCGGTGCTTGTGGCGGTCTCGAGACTACAAACACTTCCTCCTTCCGGGTTGAAGGAGGAAGTGTTTGTAGTCAAGTGATGCGCATGAACCGCATCATTGGAGGTGCCAGGGATGGACAAACAAGACGTCAGACAGGTAATATTGAGCCCACCGCCCACCCAGCACAGGTTTACTGGGAGATATCTGGATGGAAACTATACGGGTGTCTCCGGGATCCGGATTTGAGCATCACTAATCGTCACCAAATGTGGCAACTTGCAGAAAACTACTGCAGGGCATATTTAAAATTATTTAACTATGCCGCCTAAGTATGGCCTCCTCCTCCCCTACAGCCATGCCAATCCTCACCAGTGATGCTCAAATCCACATTCGGGAGACACCCGGATAGTTGCTGTCCGGATATCTCTTATTAAAAGTGTGTGGGGTGGGTGGGGGGGTCAATCTTACCTGTCTGACATCTTCTTTGCCCGTCCTTGGCGCCTACCACGATGCGGTCCACGTGGCGGTCACGTGACTACCTGCACTTCCTCCTTCCGGGTTGAAGGTGTGACGCTTGCGGGATAATCTCCACAGTCAGTGTGCAATGCGAACGCTAACACAGAGGAGATCGTGCGCAAGCGCTGTACTGGGTGAATGTCCGTCAATCTAGTCGCCACCCATTCAAGAGCAGAACAGATAAAACGAGATAGCTAATCGCAAGAACCGTAATAGCAGACAGATAAACAGAACAGGACGAAACAGCAAGAAAGGAATAGAGGAACACACAGTAAAATAACAAAGTAAGGGAAAAAACAAACGCTAGCTAAACGCGAACTCCGCACTCATTCGCAACAGAGAACGCGTTTAAGACACGATCACCGCGCGTTAGTCGCCCAGTGACAAGCGTGCCACCCTAACTACAACAAGTAATACAAATGAACACAAATAGACAGAGACAGACAGAAACAGCAAGAAAGGAATAGAGGAACACACAGTAAAATAACAAAGTAAGGAAAAAAACAAACGCTAGCTAAACGCGAACTCCGCACTCATTCGCAACAGAGAACGCGTTTAAGACACGATCACCGCGCGTTAGTCGCCCAGTGACAAGCGTGCCACCCTAACTACAACAAGTAATACAAATGAACACAAATAGACAGAGACAGACAGAAACAGCAAGAAAGGAATAGAGGAACACACAGTAAAATAACAAAGTAAGGAAAAAAACAAACGCTAGCTAAACGCGAACTCCGCACTCATTCGCAACAGAGAACGCGTTTAAGACACGATCACCGCGCGTTAGTCGCCCAGTGACAAGCGTGCCACCCTAACTACAACAAGTAATACAAATGAACACAAATAGACAGAGACAGACAGAAACAGCAAGAAAGGAATAGAGGAACACACAGTAAAATAACAAAGTAAGGAAAAAAACAAACGCTAGCTAAACGCGAACTCCGCACTCATTCGCAACAGAGAACGCGTTTAAGACACGATCACCGCGCGTTAGTCGCCCAGTGACAAGCGTGCCACCCTAACTACAACAAGTAATACAAATGAACACAAATAGACAGAGACAGACAGAAACAGCAAGAAAGGAATAGAGGAACACACAGTAAAATAACAAAGTAAGGAAAAAAACAAACGCTAGCTAAACGCGAACTCCGCACTCATTCGCAACAGAGAACGCGTTTAAGACACGATCACCGCGCGTTAGTCGCCCAGTGACAAGCGTGCCACCCTAACTACAACAAGTAATACAAATGAACACAAATAGACAGAGACAGACAGAATGAACGCTTGCGAGAGCAAGCGATCAACACAGACAAACAGATAGCGTAAACACTTGCTAATCGGTTGCCTAACACCAGGCAACAGCAGGCGCAGAAATATCGCGGCCAGCAGGATAAGTCACAAACATGATCATGACAGGACATGATCCTGACAGAAGGAGGAAGTGTTTGTAGTTACGTGATGTGCATGGACCGCATAGTTGGAGGCACCAGGGATGGACAAAGAAGATGTGAGACAGGTAAGATTGAGCCCCCCGCCCACCCTGCACAGGTTTACTGGGAGATATCCGGATAGCAACTATCCGGGTGTCTCCGGGATCCGGATTTGAGCATCACAAACCGTCACCAAATGTGGCAACTTGCAGAAAACCACTGCGGGGCATATTTAAAATTATTTAAATATGCCACTTAAGAATGATCTCCTCCTCCCCTACTACAGCCATGCTTATCCTCACCAAATGTGGCAATCTGCAGAGTACCACTCGGGCGTAGTTAAAATGATTTAAACATACCGCCCAAGTATGGCCTCCTCCTCCCCAACAGCCATGCCAATCCTCACCAAATGTGGCAATCTGCAGAGTACCACTCAGGGGCGTATTTAAAATGATTTAAATATGCCGCCCAAGTACGGCCTCCTCCTCCCCTACAGCCAAGCCAATCCTCACCAGTGATGCTCAAATCCGGATCCGGGAGACACACGGTTAGTTGCTATCCAGATATCTCTTAGTAAACCTGTGCGCGGTGGGTGGGTGGATCAATATTACCTGTCTGACGTATTCTTCGTCCGTCCCTGGCGCCTGCCATGATGCGGTGCTTGTGGCGGTCTCGAGACTACAAACACTTCCTCCTTCCGGGTTGAAGGAGGAAGTGTTTGTAGTCAAGTGATGCGCATGAACCGCATCATTGGAGGTGCCAGGGATGGACAAACAAGACGTCAGACAGGTAATATTGAGCCCACCGCCCACCCAGCACAGGTTTACTGGGAGATATCTGGATGGAAACTATACGGGTGTCTCCGGGATCCGGATTTGAGCATCACTAATCGTCACCAAATGTGGCAACTTGCAGAAAACTACTGCAGGGCATATTTAAAATTATTTAACTATGCCGCCTAAGTATGGCCTCCTCCTCCCCTACAGCCATGCCAATCCTCACCAGTGATGCTCAAATCCACATTCGGGAGACACCCGGATAGTTGCTGTCCGGATATCTCTTATTAAAAGTGTGTGGGGTGGGTGGGGGGGTCAATCTTACCTGTCTGACATCTTCTTTGCCCGTCCTTGGCGCCTACCACGATGCGGTCCACGTGGCGGTCACGTGACTACCTGCACTTCCTCCTTCCGGGTTGAAGGTGTGACGCTTGCGGGATAATCTCCACAGTCAGTGTGCAATGCGAACGCTAACACAGAGGAGATCGTGCGCAAGCGCTGTACTGGGTGAATGTCCGTCAATCTAGTCGCCACCCATTCAAGAGCAGAACAGATAAAACGAGATAGCTAATCGCAAGAACCGTAATAGCAGACAGATAAACAGAACAGGACGAAACAGCAAGAAAGGAATAGAGGAACACACAGTAAAATAACAAAGTAAGGAAAAAAACAAACGCTAGCTAAACGCGAACTCCGCACTCATTCGCAACAGAGAACGCGTTTAAGACACGATCACCGCGCGTTAGTCGCCCAGTGACAAGCGTGCCACCCTAACTACAACAAGTAATACAAATGAACACAAATAGACAGAGACAGACAGAAACAGCAAGAAAGGAATAGAGGAACACACAGTAAAATAACAAAGTAAGGAAAAAAACAAACGCTAGCTAAACGCGAACTCCGCACTCATTCGCAACAGAGAACGCGTTTAAGACACGATCACCGCGCGTTAGTCGCCCAGTGACAAGCGTGCCACCCTAACTACAACAAGTAATACAAATGAACACAAATAGACAGAGACAGACAGAAACAGCAAGAAAGGAATAGAGGAACACACAGTAAAATAACAAAGTAAGGAAAAAAACAAACGCTAGCTAAACGCGAACTCCGCACTCATTCGCAACAGAGAACGCGTTTAAGACACGATCACCGCGCGTTAGTCGCCCAGTGACAAGCGTGCCACCCTAACTACAACAAGTAATACAAATGAACACAAATAGACAGAGACAGACAGAAACAGCAAGAAAGGAATAGAGGAACACACAGTAAAATAACAAGGTAAGGAAAAAAACAAACGCTAGCTAAACGCGAACTCCGCACTCATTCGCAACAGAGAACGCGTTTAAGACACGATCACCGCGCGTTAGTCGCCCAGTGACAAGCGTGCCACCCTAACTACAACAAGTAATACAAATGAACACAAATAGACAGAGACAGACAGAATGAACGCTTGCGAGAGCAAGCGATCAACACAGACAAACAGATAGCGTAAACACTTGCTAATCGGTTGCCTAACACCAGGCAACAGCAGGCGCAGAAATATCGCGGCCAGCAGGATAAGTCACAAACATGATCATGACAGGACATGATCCTGACAGAAGGAGGAAGTGTTTGTAGTTACGTGATGTGCATGGACCGCATAGTTGGAGGCACCAGGGATGGACAAAGAAGACGTGAGACAGGTAAGATTGAGCCCCCCGCCCACCCTGCACAGGTTTACTGGGAGATATCCGGATAGCAACTATCCGGGTGTCTCCGGGATCCGGATTTGAGCATCACAAACCGTCACCAAATGTGGCAACTTGCAGAAAACCACTGCGGGGCATATTTAAAATTATTTAAATATGCCACTTAAGAATGATCTCCTCCTCCCCTACTACAGCCATGCTTATCCTCACCAAATGTGGCAATCTGCAGAGTACCACTCGGGCGTAGTTAAAATGATTTAAACATACCGCCCAAGTATGGCCTCCTCCTCCCCAACAGCCATGCCAATCCTCACCAAATGTGGCAATCTGCAGAGTACCACTCAGGGGCGTATTTAAAATGATTTAAATATGCCGCCCAAGTACGGCCTCCTCCTCCCCTACAGCCAAGCCAGTCCTCACCAGTGATGCTCAAATCCGGATCCGGGAGACACACGGTTAGTTGCTATCCAGATATCTCTTAGTAAACCTGTGCGCGGTGGGTGGGTGGATCAATATTACCTGTCTGACGTATTCTTCGTCCGTCCCTGGCGCCTGCCATGATGCGGTGCTTGTGGCGGTCTCGAGACTACAAACACTTCCTCCTTCCGGGTTGAAGGAGGAAGTGTTTGTAGTCAAGTGATGCGCATGAACCGCATCATTGGAGGTGCCAGGGATGGACAAACAAGACGTCAGACAGGTAATATTGAGCCCACCGCCCACCCAGCACAGGTTTACTGGGAGATATCTGGATGGAAACTATACGGGTGTCTCCGGGATCCGGATTTGAGCATCACTAATCGTCACCAAATGTGGCAACTTGCAGAAAACTACTGCGGGGCATATTTAAAATTATTTAACTATGCCGCCTAAGTATGGCCTCCTCCTCCCCTACAGCCATGCCAATCCTCACCAGTGATGCTCAAATCCACATTCGGGAGACACCCGGATAGTTGCTGTCCGGATATCTCTTATTAAAAGTGTGTGGGGTGGGTGGGGGGGTCAATCTTACCTGTCTGACATCTTCTTTGCCCGTCCTTGGCGCCTACCACGATGCGGTCCACGTGGCGGTCACGTGACTACCTGCACTTCCTCCTTCCGGGTTGAAGGTGTGACGCTTGCGGGATAATCTCCACAGTCAGTGTGCAATGCGAACGCTGACACAGAGGAGATCGTGCGCAAGCGCTGTACTGGGTGAATGTCCGTCAATCTAGTCGCCACCCATTCAAGAGCAGAACAGATAAAACGAGATAGCTAATCGCAAGAACCGTAATAGCAGACAGATAAAAAGAACAGGACGAAACAGCAAGAAAGGAATAGAGGAACACACAGTAAAATAACAAAGTAAGGAAAAAAACAAACGCTAGCTAAACGCGAACTCCGCACTCATTCGCAACAGAGAACGCGTTTAAGACACGATCACCGCGCGTTAGTCGCCCAGTGACAAGCGTGCCACCCTAACTACAACAAGTAATACAAATGAACACAAATAGACAGAGACAGACAGAAACAGCAAGAAAGGAATAGAGGAACACACAGTAAAATAACAAAGTAAGGAAAAAAACAAACGCTAGCTAAACGCGAACTCCGCACTCATTCGCAACAGAGAACGCGTTTAAGACACGATCACCGCGCGTTAGTCGCCCAGTGACAAGCGTGCCACCCTAGCTACAACAAGTAATACAAATGAACACAAATAGACAGAGACAGACAGAAACAGCAAGAAAGGAATAGAGGAACACACAGTAAAATAACAAAGTAAGGAAAAAAACAAACGCTAGCTAAACGCGAACTCCGCACTCATTCGCAACAGAGAACGCGTTTAAGACACGATCACCGCGCGTTAGTCGCCCAGTGACAAGCGTGCCACCCTAACTACAACAAGTAATACAAATGAACACAAATAGACAGAGACAGACAGAAACAGCAAGAAAGGAATAGAGGAACACACAGTAAAATAACAAAGTAAGGAAAAAAACAAACGCTAGCTAAACGCGAACTCCGCACTCATTCGCAACAGAGAACGCGTTTAAGACACGATCACCGCGTGTTAGTCGCCCAGTGACAAGCGTGCCACCCTAACTACAACAAGTAATACAAATGAACACAAATAGACAGAGACAGACAGAAACAGCAAGAAAGGAATAGAGGAACACACAGTAAAATAACAAAGTAAGGAAAAAAACAAACGCTAGCTAAACGCGAACTCCGCACTCATTCGCAACAGAGAACGCGTTTAAGACACGATCACCGCGCGTTAGTCGCCCAGTGACAAGCGTGCCACCCTAACTACAACAAGTAATACAAATGAACACAAATAGACAGAGACAGACAGAAACAGCAAGAAAGGAATAGAGGAACACACAGTAAAATAACAAAGTAAGGAAAAAAACAAACGCTAGCTAAACGCGAACTCCGCACTCATTCGCAACAGAGAACGCGTTTAAGACACGATCACCGCGCGTTAGTCGCCCAGTGACAAGCGTGCCACCCTAACTACAACAAGTAATACAAATGAACACAAATAGACAGAGACAGACAGAAACAGCAAGAAAGGAATAGAGGAACACACAGTAAAATAACAAAGTAAGGAAAAAAACAAACGCTAGCTAAACGCGAACTCCGCACTCATTCGCAACAGAGAACGCGTTTAAGACACGATCACCGCGCGTTAGTCGCCCAGTGACAAGCGTGCCACCCTAACTACAACAAATAATACAAATGAACACAAATAGACAGAGACAGACAGAATGAACGCTTGCGAGAGCAAGCGATCAACACAGACAAACAGATAGCGTAAACACTTGCTAATCGGTTGCCTAACACCAGGCAACAGCAGGCGCAGAAATATCGCGGCCAGCAGGATAAGTCACAAACATGATCATGACAGGACATGATCCTGACAGAAGGAGGAAGTGTTTGTAGTTACGTGATGTGCAAGGACCGCATAGTTGAAGGCACCAGGGATGGACAAAGAAGACGTGAGCCAGGTAAGATTGAGCCCCCCGCCCACCCTGCACAGGTTTACTGGGAGATATCCGGATAGCAACTATCCGGGTGTCTCCGGGATCCGGATTTGAGCATCACTAACCGTCACCAAATGTGGCAACTTGCAGAAAACCACTGCGGGGCATATTTCAAATTATTTAAATATGCCACTTAAGAATGATCTCCTCCTCCCCTACTACAGCCATGCTTATCCTCACCAAATGTGGCAATCTGCAGAGTACCACTCGGGCGTAGTTAAAATGATTTAAACATACCGCCCAAGTATGGCCTCCTCCTCCCCAACAGCCATGCCAATCCTCACCAAATGTGGCAATCTGCAGAGTACCACTCAGGGGCGTATTTAAAATGATTTAAATATGCCGCCCAAGTACGGCCTCCTCCTCCCCTACAGCCAAGCCAATCCTCACCAGTGATGCTCAAATCCGGATCCGGGAGACACACGGTTAGTTGCTATCCAGATATCTCTTAGTAAACCTGTGCGCGGTGGGTGGGTGGATCAATATTACCTGTCTGACGTCTTCTTCGTCCGTCCCTGGCGCCTGCCATGATGCGGTGCTTGTGGCGGTCTCGAGACTACAAACACTTCCTCCTTCCGGGTTGAAGGAGGAAGTGTTTGTAGTCAAGTGATGCGCATGAACTGCATCATTGGAGGTGCCAGGGATGGACAAACAAGACGTCAGACAGGTAATATTGAGCCCACCGCCCACCCAGCACAGGTTTACTGGGAGATATCTGGATGGAAACTATACGGGTGTCTCCAGGATCCGGATTTGAGCATCACTAATCGTCACCAAATGTGGCAACTTGCAGAAAACTACTGCAGGGCATATTTAAAATTATTTAACTATGCCGCCTAAGTATGGCCTCCTCCTCCCCTACAGCCATGCCAATCCTCACCAATGATGCTCAAATCCACATTCGGGAGACACCCGGATAGTTGCTGTCCGGATATCTCTTATTAAAAGTGTGTGGGGTGGGTGGGGGGGTCAATCTTACCTGTCTGACATCTTCTTTGCCCGTCCTTGGCGCCTACCACGATGCGGTCCACGCGGCGGTCACGTGACTACCTACACTTCCTCCTTCCGGGTTGAAGGTGTGACGCTTGCGGGATAATCTCCACAGTCAGTGTGCAATGCGCACGCTGACACAGAGGAGATCGTGCGCAAGCGCTGTACTGGGTGAATGTCCGTCAATCTAGTCGCCACCCATTCAAGGGCAGAACAGATAAAACGAGATAGCTAATCGCAAGAACCGTAATAGCAGACAGATAAACAGAACAGGACGAAACAGCAAGAAAGGAATAGAGGAACACACAGTAAAATAACAAAGTAAGGAAAAAAACAAACGCTAGCTAAACGCGAACTCCGCACTCATTCGCAACAGAGAACGCGTTTAAGACACGATCACCGCGCGTTAGTCGCCCAGTGACAAGCGTGCCACCCTAACTACAACAAGTAATACAAATGAACACAAATAGACAGAGACAGACAGAAACAGCAAGAAAGGAATAGAGGAACACACAGTAAAATAACAAAGTAAGGAAAAAAACAAACGCTAGCTAAACGCGAACTCCGCACTCATTCGCAACAGAGAACGCGTTTAAGACACGATCACCGCGCGTTAGTCGCCCAGTGACAAGCGTGCCACCCTAACTACAACAAGTAATACAAATGAACACAAATAGACAGAGACAGACAGAAACAGCAAGAAAGGAATAGAGGAACACACAGTAAAATAACAAAGTAAGGAAAAAAACAAACGCTAGCTAAACGCGAACTCCGCACTCATTCGCAACAGAGAACGCGTTTAAGACACGATCACCGCGCGTTAGTCGCCCAGTGACAAGCGTGCCACCCTAACTACAACAAGTAATACAAATGAACACAAATAGACAGAGACAGACAGAAACAGCAAGAAAGGAATAGAGGAACACACAGTAAAATAACAAAGTAAGGAAAAAAACAAACGCTAGCTAAACGCGAACTCCGCACTCATTCGCAACAGAGAACGCGTTTAAGACACGATCACCGCGCGTTAGTCGCCCAGTGACAAGCGTGCCACCCTAACTACAACAAGTAATACAAATGAACACAAATAGACAGAGACAGACAGAAACAGCAAGAAAGGAATAGAGGAACACACAGTAAAATAACAAAGTAAGGAAAAAAACAAACGCTAGCTAAACGCGAACTCCGCACTCATTCGCAACAGAGAACGCGTTTAAGACACGATCACCGCGCGTTAGTCGCCCAGTGACAAGCGTGCCACCCTAACTACAACAAATAATACAAATGAACACAAATAGACAGAGACAGACAGAATGAACGCTTGCGAGAGCAAGCGATCAACACAGACAAACAGATAGCGTAAACACTTGCTAATCGGTTGCCTAACACCAGGCAACAGCAGGCGCAGAAATATCGCGGCCAGCAGGATAAGTCACAAACATGATCATGACAGGACATGATCCTGACAGAAGGAGGAAGTGTTTGTAGTTACGTGATGTGCATGGACCGCATAGTTGAAGGCACCAGGGATGGACAAAGAAGACGTGAGCCAGGTAAGATTGAGCCCCCCGCCCACCCTGCACAGGTTTAGTGGGAGATATCCGGATAGCAACTATCCGGGTGTCTCCGGGATCCGGATTTGAGCATCACTAACCGTCACCAAATGTGGCAACTTGCAGAAAACCACTGCGGGGCATATTTAAAATTATTTAAATATGCCACTTAAGAATGATCTCCTCCTCCCCTACTACAGCCATGCTTATCCTCACCAAATGTGGCAATCTGCAGAGTACCACTCGAGCGTAGTTAAAATGATTTAAACATACCGCCCAAGTATGGCCTCCTCCTCCCCAACAGCCATGCCAATCCTCACCAAATGTGGCAATCTGCAGAGTACCACTCAGGGGCGTATTTAAAATGATTTAAATATGCCGCCCAAGTACGGCCTCCTCCTCCCCTACAGCCAAGCCAATCCTCACCAGTGATGCTCAAATCCGGATCCGGGAGACACACGGTTAGTTGCTATCCAGATATCTCTTAGTAAACCTGTGCGCGGTGGGTGGGTGGATCAATATTACCTGTCTGACGTCTTCTTCGTCCGTCCCTGGCGCCTGCCATGATGCGGTGCTTGTGGCGGTCTCGAGACTACAAACACTTCCTCCTTCCGGGTTGAAGGAGGAAGTGTTTGTAGTCAAGTGATGCGCATGAACTGCATCATTGGAGGTGCCAGGGATGGACAAACAAGACGTCAGACAGGTAATATTGAGCCCACCGCCCACCCAGCACAGGTTTACTGGGAGATATCTGGATGGAAACTATACGGGTGTCTCCAGGATCCGGATTTGAGCATCACTAATCGTCACCAAATGTGGCAACTTGCAGAAAACTACTGCAGGGCATATTTAAAATTATTTAACTATGCCGCCTAAGTATGGCCTCCTCCTCCCCTACAGCCATGCCAATCCTCACCAGTGATGCTCAAATCCACATTCGGGAGACACCCGGATAGTTGCTGTCCGGATATCTCTTATTAAAAGTGTGTGGGGTGGGTGGGGGGGTCAATCTTACCTGTCTGACATCTTCTTTGCCCGTCCTTGGCGCCTACCACGATGCGGTCCACGCGGCGGTCACGTGACTACCTACACTTCCTCCTTCCGGGTTGAAGGTGTGACGCTTGCGGGATAATCTCCACAGTCAGTGTGCAATGCGCACGCTGACACAGAGGAGATCGTGCGCAAGCGCTGTACTGGGTGAATGTCCGTCAATCTAGTCGCCACCCATTCAAGAGCAGAACAGATAAAACGAGATAGCTAATCGCAAGAACCGTAATAGCAGACAGATAAACAGAACAGGACGAAACAGCAAGAAAGGAATAGAGGAACACACAGTAAAATAACAAAGTAAGGAAAAAAACAAACGCTAGCTAAACGCGAACTCCGCACTCATTCGCAACAGAGAACGCGTTTAAGACACGATCACCGCGCGTTAGTCGCCCAGTGACAAGCGTGCCACCCTAACTACAACAAGTAATACAAATGAACACAAATAGACATAGACAGACAGAAGCAGCAAGAAAGGAATAGAGGAACACACAGTAAAATAACAAAGTAAGGAAAAAAACAAACGCTAGCTAAACGCGAACTCCGCACTCATTCGCAACAGAGAACGCGTTTAAGACACGATCACCGCGCGTTAGTCGCCCAGTGACAAGCGTGCCACCCTAACTACAACAAGTAATACAAATGAACACAAATAGACAGAGACAGACAGAAACAGCAAGAAAGGAATAGAGGAACACACAGTAAAATAACAAAGTAAGGAAAAAAACAAACGCTAGCTAAACGCGAACTCCGCACTCATTCGCAACAGAGAACGCGTTTAAGACACGATCACCGCGCGTTAGTCGCCCAGTGACAAGCGTGCCACCCTAACTACAACAAGTAATACAAATGAACACAAATAGACAGAGACAGACAGAAACAGCAAGAAAGGAATAGAGGAACACACAGTAAAATAACAAAGTAAGGAAAAAAACAAACGCTAGCTAAACGCGAACTCCGCACTCATTCGCAACAGAGAACGCGTTTAAGACACGATCACCGCGCGTTAGTCGCCCAGTGACAAGCGTGCCACCCTAACTACAACAAGTAATACAAATGAACACAAATAGACAGAGACAGACAGAAACAGCAAGAAAGGAATAGAGGAACACACAGTAAAATAACAAAGTAAGGAAAAAAACAAACGCTAGCTAAACGCGAACTCCGCACTCATTCGCAACAGAGAACGCATTTAAGACACGATCACCGCGCGTTAGTCGCCCAGTGACAAGCGTGCCACCCTAACTACAACAAGTAATACAAATGAACACAAATAGACAGAGACAGACAGAAACAGCAAGAAAGGAATAGAGGAACACACAGTAAAATAACAAAGTAAGGAAAAAAACAAACGCTAGCTAAACGCGAACTCCGCACTCATTCGCAACAGAGAACGCGTTTAAGACACGATCACCGCGCGTTAGTCGCCCAGTGACAAGCGTGCCACCCTAACTACAACAAGTAATACAAATGAACACAAATAGACAGAGACAGACAGAAACAGCAAGAAAGGAATAGAGGAACACACAGTAAAATAACAAAGTAAGGAAAAAAACAAACGCTAGCTAAACGCGAACTCCGCACTCATTCGCAACAGAGAACGCGTTTAAGACACGATCACCGCGCGTTAGTCGCCCAGTGACAAGCGTGCCACCCTAACTACAACAAATAATACAAATGAACACAAATAGACAGAGACAGACAGAATGAACGCTTGCGAGAGCAAGCGATCAACACAGACAAACAGATAGCGTAAACACTTGCTAATCGGTTGCCTAACACCAGGCAACAGCAGGCGCAGAAATATCGCGGCCAGCAGGATAAGTCACAAACATGATCATGACAGGACATGATCCTGACAGAAGGAGGAAGTGTTTGTAGTTACGTGATGTGCATGGACCGCATAGTTGGAGGCACCAGGGATGGACAAAGAAGACGTGAGACAGGTAAGATTGAGCCCCCCGCCCACCCTGCACAGGTTTACTGGGAGATATCCGGATAGCAACTATCCGGGTGTCTCCGGGATCCGGATTTGAGCATCACAAACCGTCACCAAATGTGGCAACTTGCAGAAAACCACTGCGGGGCATATTTAAAATTATTTAAATATGCCACTTAAGAATGATCTCCTCCTCCCCTACTACAGCCATGCTTATCCTCACCAAATGTGGCAATCTGCAGAGTACCACTCGGGCGTAGTTAAAATGATTTAAACATACCGCCCAAGTATGGCCTCCTCCTCCCCAACAGCCATGCCAATCCTCACCAAATGTGGCAATCTGCAGAGTACCACTCAGGGGCGTATTTAAAATGATTTAAATATGCCGCCCAAGTACGGCCTCCTCCTCCCCTACAGCCAAGCCAATCCTCACCAGTGATGCTCAAATCCGGATCCGGGAGACACACGGTTAGTTGCTATCCAGATATCTCTTAGTAAACCTGTGCGCGGTGGGTGGGTGGATCAATATTACCTGTCTGACGTATTCTTCGTCCGTCCCTGGCGCCTGCCATGATGCGGTGCTTGTGGCGGTCTCGAGACTACAAACACTTCCTCCTTCCGGGTTGAAGGAGGAAGTGTTTGTAGTCAAGTGATGCGCATGAACCGCATCATTGGAGGTGCCAGGGATGGACAAACAAGACGTCAGACAGGTAATATTGAGCCCACCGCCCACCCAGCACAGGTTTACTGGGAGATATCTGGATGGAAACTATACGGGTGTCTCCGGGATCCGCATTTGAGCATCACTAATCGTCACCAAATGTGGCAACTTGCAGAAAACTACTGCAGGGCATATTTAAAATTATTTAACTATGCCGCCTAAGTATGGCCTCCTCCTCCCCTACAGCCATGCCAATCCTCACCAGTGATGCTCAAATCCACATTCGGGAGACACCCGGATAGTTGCTGTCCGGATATCTCTTATTAAAAGTGTGTGGGGTGGGTGGGGGGGTCAATCTTACCTGTCTGACATCTTCTTTGCCCGTCCTTGGCGCCTACCACGATGCGGTCCACGTGGCGGTCACGTGACTACCTGCACTTCCTCCTTCCGGGTTGAAGGTGTGACGCTTGCGGGATAATCTCCACAGTCAGTGTGCAATGCGAACGCTAACACAGAGGAGATCGTGCGCAAGCGCTGTACTGGGTGAATGTCCGTCAATCTAGTCGCCACCCATTCAAGAGCAGAACAGATAAAACGAGATAGCTAATCGCAAGAACCGTAATAGCAGACAGATAAACAGAACAGGACGAAACAGCAAGAAAGGAATAGAGGAACACACAGTAAAATAACAAAGTAAGGAAAAAAACAAACGCTAGCTAAACGCGAACTCCGCACTCATTCGCAACAGAGAACGCGTTTAAGACACGATCACCGCGCGTTAGTCGCCCAGTGACAAGCGTGCCACCCTAACTACAACAAGTAATACAAATGAACACAAATAGACAGAGACAGACAGAAACAGCAAGAAAGGAATAGAGGAACACACAGTAAAATAACAAAGTAAGGAAAAAAACAAACGCTAGCTAAACGCGAACTCCGCACTCATTCGCAACAGAGAACGCGTTTAAGACACGATCACCGCGCGTTAGTCGCCCAGTGACAAGCGTGCCACCCTAACTACAACAAGTAATACAAATGAACACAAATAGACAGAGACAGACAGAAACAGCAAGAAAGGAATAGAGGAACACACAGTAAAATAACAAAGTAAGGAAAAAAACAAACGCTAGCTAAACGCGAACTCCGCACTCATTCGCAACAGAGAACGCGTTTAAGACACGATCACCGCGCGTTAGTCGCCCAGTGACAAGCGTGCCACCCTAACTACAACAAGTAATACAAATGAACACAAATAGACAGAGACAGACAGAAACAGCAAGAAAGGAATAGAGGAACACACAGTAAAATAACAAAGTAAGGAAAAAAACAAACGCTAGCTAAACGCGAACTCCGCACTCATTCGCAACAGAGAACGCGTTTAAGACACGATCACCGCGCGTTAGTCGCCCAGTGACAAGCGTGCCACCCTAACTACAACAAGTAATACAAATGAACACAAATAGACAGAGACAGACAGAAACAGCAAGAAAGGAATAGAGGAACACACAGTAAAATAACAAAGTAAGGAAAAAAACAAACGCTAGCTAAACGCGAACTCCGCACTCATTCGCAACAGAGAACGCGTTTAAGACACGATCACCGCGCGTTAGTCGCCCAGTGACAAGCGTGCCACCCTAACTACAACAAGTAATACAAATGAACACAAATAGACAGAGACAGACAGAATGAACGCTTGCGAGAGCAAGCGATCAACACAGACAAACAGATAGCGTAAACACTTGCTAATCGGTTGCCTAACACCAGGCAACAGCAGGCGCAGAAATATCGCGGCCAGCAGGATAAGTCACAAACATGATCATGACAGGACATGATCCTGACAGAAGGAGGAAGTGTTTGTAGTTACGTGATGTGCATGGACCGCATAGTTGGAGGCACCAGGGATGGACAAAGAAGACGTGAGACAGGTAAGATTGAGCCACCCGCACACCCTGCACAGGTTTACTGGGAGATATCCGGATAGCAACTATCCGGGTGTCTCCGGGATCCGGATTTGAGCATCACTAACCGTCACCAAATGTGGCAACTTGCAGAAAACCACTGCGGGGCATATTTAAAATTATTTAAATATGCCACTTAAGAATGATCTCCTCCTCCCCTACTACAGCCATGCTTATCCTCACCAAATGTGGCAATCTGCAGAGTACCACTCGGGCGTAGTTAAAATGATTTAAACATACCGCCCAAGTATGGCCTCCTCCTCCCCAACAGCCATGCCAATCCTCACCAAATGTGGCAATCTGCAGAGTACCACTCAGGGGCGTATTTAAAATGATTTAAATATGCCGCCCAAGTACGGCCTCCTCCTCCCCTACAGCCAAGCCAATCCTCACCAGTGATGCTCAAATCCGGATCCGGGAGACACACGGTTAGTTGCTATCCAGATATCTCTTAGTAAACCTGTGCGCGGTGGGTGGGTGGATCAATATTACCTGTCTGACGTATTCTTCGTCCGTCCCTGGCGCCTGCCATGATGCGGTGCTTGTGTCGGTCTCGAGACTACAAACACTTCCTCCTTCCGGGTTGAAGGAGGAAGTGTTTGTAGTCAAGTGATGCGCATGAACCGCATCATTGGAGGTGCCAGGGATGGACAAACAAGACGTCAGACAGGTAATATTGAGCCCACCGCCCACCCAGCACAGGTTTACTGGGAGATATCTGGATGGAAACTATACGGGTGTCTCCGGGATCCGGATTTGAGCATCACTAATCGTCACCAAATGTGGCAACTTGCAGAAAACTACTGCAGGGCATATTTAAAATTATTTAACTATGCCGCCTAAGTATGGCCTCCTCCTCCCCTACAGCCATGCCAATCCTCACCAGTGATGCTCAAATCCACATTCGGGAGACACCCGGATAGTTGCTGTCCGGATATCTCTTATTAAAAGTGTGTGGGGTGGGTGGGGGGGTCAATCTTACCTGTCTGACATCTTCTTTGCCCGTCCTTGGCGCCTACCACGATGCGGTCCACGTGGCGGTCACGTGACTACCTGCACTTCCTCCTTCCGGGTTGAAGGTGTGACGCTTGCGGGATAATCTCCACAGTCAGTGTGCAATGCGAACGCTAACACAGAGGAGATCGTGCGCAAGCGCTGTACTGGGTGAATGTCCGTCAATCTAGTCGCCACCCATTCAAGAGCAGAACAGATAAAACGAGATAGCTAATCGCAAGAACCGTAATAGCAGACAGATAAACAGAACAGGACGAAACAGCAAGAAAGGAATAGAGGAACACACAGTAAAATAACAAAGTAAGGAAAAAAACAAACGCTAGCTAAACGCGAACTCCGCACTCATTCGCAACAGAGAACGCGTTTAAGACACGATCACCGCGCGTTAGTCGCCCAGTGACAAGCGTGCCACCCTAACTACAACAAGTAATACAAATGAACACAAATAGACAGAGACAGACAGAAACAGCAAGAAAGGAATAGAGGAACACACAGTAAAATAACAAAGTAAGGAAAAAAACAAACGCTAGCTAAACGCGAACTCCGCACTCATTCGCAACAGAGAACGCGTTTAAGACACGATCACCGCGCGTTAGTCGCCCAGTGACAAGCGTGCCACCCTAACTACAACAAGTAATACAAATGAACACAAATAGACAGAGACAGACAGAAACAGCAAGAAAGGAATAGAGGAACACACAGTAAAATAACAAAGTAAGGAAAAAAACAAACGCTAGCTAAACGCGAACTCCGCACTCATTCGCAACAGAGAACGCGTTTAAGACACGATCACCGCGCGTTAGTCGCCCAGTGACAAGCGTGCCACCCTAACTACAACAAGTAATACAAATGAACACAAATAGACAGAGACAGACAGAAACAGCAAGAAAGGAATAGAGGAACACACAGTAAAATAACAAAGTAAGGAAAAAAACAAACGCTAGCTAAACGCGAACTCCGCACTCATTCGCAACAGAGAACGCGTTTAAGACACGATCACCGCGCGTTAGTCGCCCAGTGACAAGCGTGCCACCCTAACTACAACAAGTAATACAAATGAACACAAATAGACAGAGACAGACAGAAACAGCAAGAAAGGAATAGAGGAACACACAGTAAAATAACAAAGTAAGGAAAAAAACAAACGCTAGCTAAACGCGAACTCCGCACTCATTCGCAACAGAGAACGCGTTTAAGACACGATCACCGCGCGTTAGTCGCCCAGTGACAAGCGTGCCACCCTAACTACAACAAATAATACAAATGAACACAAATAGACAGAGACAGATAGAATGAACGCTTGCGAGAGCAAGCGATCAACACAGACAAACAGATAGCGTAAACACTTGCTAATCGGTTGCCTAACACCAGGCAACAGCAGGCGCAGAAATATCGCGGCCAGCAGGATAAGTCACAAACATGATCATGACAGGACATGATCCTGACAGAAGGAGGAAGTGTTTGTAGTTACGTGATGTGCATGGACCGCATAGTTGAAGGCACCAGGGATGGACAAAGAAGACGTGAGCCAGGTAAGATTGAGCCCCCCGCCCACCCTGCACAGGTTTACTAGGAGATATCCGGATAGCAACTATCCGGGTGTCTCCGGGATCCGGATTTGAGCATCACTAACCGTCACCAAATGTGGCAACTTGCAGAAAACCACTGCGGGGCATATTTAAAATTATTTAAATATGCCACTTAAGAATGATCTCCTCCTCCCCTACTACAGCCATGCTTATCCTCACCAAATGTGGCAATCTGCAGAGTACCACTCGGGCGTAGTTAAAATGATTTAAACATACCGCCCAAGTATGGCCTCCTCCTCCCCAACAGCCATGCCAATCCTCACCAAATGTGGCAATCTGCAGAGTACCACTCAGGGGCGTATTTAAAATGATTTAAATATGCCGCCCAAGTACGGCCTCCTCCTCCCCTACAGCCAAGCCAATCCTCACCAGTGATGCTCAAATCCGGATCCGGGAGACACACGGTTAGTTGCTATCCAGATATCTCTTAGTAAACCTGTGCGCGGTGGGTGGGTGGATCAATATTACCTGTCTGACGTATTCTTCGTCCGTCCCTGGCGCCTGCCATGATGCGGTGCTTGTGTCGGTCTCGAGACTACAAACACTTCCTCCTTCCGGGTTGAAGGAGGAAGTGTTTGTAGTCAAGTGATGCGCATGAACCGCATCATTGGAGGTGCCAGGGATGGACAAACAAGACGTCAGACAGGTAATATTGAGCCCACCGCCCACCCAGCACAGGTTTACTGGGAGATATCTGGATGGAAACTATACGGGTGTCTCCGGGATCCGGATTTGAGCATCACTAATCGTCACCAAATGTGGCAACTTGCAGAAAACTACTGCAGGGCATATTTAAAATTATTTAACTATGCCGCCTAAGTATGGCCTCCTCCTCCCCTACAGCCATGCCAATCCTCACCAGTGATGCTCAAATCCACATTCGGGAGACACCCGGATAGTTGCTGTCCGGATATCTCTTATTAAAAGTGTGTGGGGTGGGTGGGGGGGTCAATCTTACCTGTCTGACATCTTCTTTGCCCGTCCTTGGCGCCTACCACGATGCGGTCCACGTGGCGGTCACGTGACTACCTGCACTTCCTCCTTCCGGGTTGAAGGTGTGACGCTTGCGGGATAATCTCCACAGTCAGTGTGCAATGCGAACGCTAACACAGAGGAGATCGTGCGCAAGCGCTGTACTGGGTGAATGTCCGTCAATCTAGTCGCCACCCATTCAAGAGCAGAACAGATAAAACGAGATAGCTAATCGCAAGAACCGTAATAGCAGACAGATAAACAGAACAGGACGAAACAGCAAGAAAGGAATAGAGGAACACACAGTAAAATAACAAAGTAAGGAAAAAAACAAACGCTAGCTAAACGCGAACTCCGCACTCATTCGCAACAGAGAACGCGTTTAAGACACGATCACCGCGCGTTAGTCGCCCAGTGACAAGCGTGCCACCCTAACTACAACAAGTAATACAAATGAACACAAATAGACAGAGACAGACAGAAACAGCAAGAAAGGAATAGAGGAACACACAGTAAAATAACAAAGTAAGGAAAAAAACAAACGCTAGCTAAACGCGAACTCCGCACTCATTCGCAACAGAGAACGCGTTTAAGACACGATCACCGCGCGTTAGTCGCCCAGTGACAAGCGTGCCACCCTAACTACAACAAGTAATACAAATGAACACAAATAGACAGAGACAGACAGAAACAGCAAGAAAGGAATAGAGGAACACACAGTAAAATAACAAAGTAAGGAAAAAAACAAACGCTAGCTAAACGCGAACTCCGCACTCATTCGCAACAGAGAACGCGTTTAAGACACGATCACCGCGCGTTAGTCGCCCAGTGACAAGCGTGCCACCCTAACTACAACAAGTAATACAAATGAACACAAATAGACAGAGACAGACAGAAACAGCAAGAAAGGAATAGAGGAACACACAGTAAAATAACAAAGTAAGGAAAAAAACAAACGCTAGCTAAACGCGAACTCCGCACTCATTCGCAACAGAGAACGCGTTTAAGACACGATCACCGCGCGTTAGTCGCCCAGTGACAAGCGTGCCACCCTAACTACAACAAGTAATACAAATGAACACAAATAGACAGAGACAGACAGAAACAGCAAGAAAGGAATAGAGGAACACACAGTAAAATAACAAAGTAAGGAAAAAAACAAACGCTAGCTAAACGCGAACTCCGCACTCATTCGCAACAGAGAACGCGTTTAAGACACGATCACCGCGCGTTAGTCGCCCAGTGACAAGCGTGCCACCCTAACTACAACAAGTAATACAAATGAACACAAATAGACAGAGACAGACAGAAACAGCAAGAAAGGAATAGAGGAACACACAGTAAAATAACAAAGTAAGGAAAAAAACAAACGCTAGCTAAACGCGAACTCCGCACTCATTCGCAACAGAGAACGCGTTTAAGACACGATCACCGCGCGTTAGTCGCCCAGTGACAAGCGTGCCACCCTAACTACAACAAGTAATACAAATGAACACAAATAGACAGAGACAGACAGAAACAGCAAGAAAGGAATAGAGGAACACACAGTAAAATAACAAAGTAAGGAAAAAAACAAACGCTAGCTAAACGCGAACTCCGCACTCATTCGCAACAGAGAACGCGTTTAAGACACGATCACCGCGCGTTAGTCGCCCAGTGACAAGCGTGCCACCCTAACTACAACAAGTAATACAAATGAACACAAATAGACAGAGACAGACAGAAACAGCAAGAAAGGAATAGAGGAACACACAGTAAAATAACAAAGTAAGGAAAAAAACAAACGCTAGCTAAACGCGAACTCCGCACTCATTCGCAACAGAGAACGCGTTTAAGACACGATCACCGCGCGTTAGTCGCCCAGTGACAAGCGTGCCACCCTAACTACAACAAGTAATACAAATGAACACAAATAGACA